>NC_142857.1:909090-1212121 GCF_061612785.1 Hesperophylax consimilis
GCCGATTTTGTTTCGTGCCTTGAATAGTTAATGTCCAGCTTAGAAGCTGAGAAAGTCAACATTCCGATCATTAAGGTCATCGTAATTTACTAAGCACGTCGATGAGTTAGGTTTTGACAAAATTATCTTATGACAGTTTTCGTATGTAACACATTGTGAACTAATGCAGAGGTGGTATGATAATTAATTCAAACGTATTTCAATAAAGATTCTGGATGATTTTGGCTTACCTCAAGGATTTCAACTAGGTCCTTTTAAGATTCACAAATTTCTAAATTTTCTTATTATCAAAAAATGATTCGAACTGCCAATTACGCATTGAACTTAATATTGAATCTTGCTCAACGGTTCTTCCCCACCAACAGGACCAACACCGTCCCCACCAAATGCCCTCTTGCCCAAGGGTAGTGAAAAGGATAAGTTTTTTTTTTTTATAGTGAATACCTCACAAGAGTCCCAACTGCTCCCGTCTGGAGCCAGTGAGACTATGGCATCCCCAATTGGGGGATGTTGTGAGGCTGAAGGTAAGTGGGGAAGGGAAAGAGGAAGGTGGGGAAGTACCTGGCTATTCAGATCTAGTCACTAAACACGGCTAAAGCCATTTGGAGCAACGTTTCAATTCTGAATGGTGGTCTTACACCAGGGCGATACTGGTAGTATCTTCCACTCTGGAACGTGCCGCAAATATACTATATATTATTTTAATTCATTAATTGTGAAATAACACAAATTAATCAAATAAAATTTATTTGCGCACGCCGGGTTCGAACCCGCGACCTTCGGAATGGCAGTCCAATGCGTTACCACTGGACTATGCCGGCCGTCAAAGTAATATAAACATTGCACTTCGTAAAGCAGTTTACCCATTAAATGGCAATAATGAGTAAAAAAATATTAGGCAAAATAGTAGAATTACTTTCCGGCATAAACCAATTATACTTTTCTATAATATACGCCGATTTAACAGTGCATAAATTAGCTAAAGTTTGCACGTACGCCAAATTTCTCCGTTGGTTATAGATTGAGTCATGTTGTCAGTTTTCGAAATTCCTGTGCGTACCAGCACAAATTATTGTGCATTTCGTCTGAGCCTGATCCTAGTCCGAGTAAATCTGGCTTCTTGAATAGGGCTAACAGATTCTTCCATACTGACCGGCTGCTAATCCTATACAATTCTCATGAAGCCCAACAATTGAATTTAGGTACTTAGGTAGAATTAAGGAACGCGGTACTTCTGATTGACAATCCATGGTTAACATACCGATTGCCATTTCTAATGCACAGCGCAATGTGGGTATGCTGAGCCTGTTCTGCGAGTATTTTAATGGAGCCTGCTCTAAGGATCTAGCATCATTGATCTCCGATGCACTGGTGCATGTGCGTGACGTACACGAGCGTATCACCCGTTCACAGTTGATGTTGGCTTTATGTAAGCGGGCCGATTCTTCGAGTCTTGAAAACTAGAAACTCTTCGAGTTTTTTTGTGTAAGACGGCTCGTATGTGGAACGATCTACGGGCATCTGTTTTTCCTACTTAATATAATCCGGGCCTCTTCAAGACCGCATTATTAAATCCCTTCCTACAGCCCCTACCTTAACCCGCCTCACAACGCTGCCCAATTGGGTGGCGACAAAGCTCCCCTACCTTTACACTGTACAGACAGGGGCGCTATTATGAGGTGTCCCATAAAAAAGTTAATTACTAATCTCTAACAGTTTTAAGACAGTGTCCAAATTTCGATAACATAATTATGACGAGACTTGTGCCTTTTTATTTCACTAATTTACCTCCTTTTCCGCGGAAGACACGAATTCTATGACATAAATAGTTACCTTCACGTTCCGGAAGCAGTGGCCTGGGATATGTAATCAAAACTATGTGTGTTGGTTGAGTGTAACGGCCGTGAATTATGGTTCTGCATTGTCTTCATAATCACCATTGTTAGAAGCGCCCTACTGCAAGTCATTTGCAGAATGTATCGATTTGCAAGACTAACGACTTTGCATAACAAATAATGGTAATTCTGCAAATGGTTGTAATTCCAGATGCGCTTGAGTTTTGTTTTTGTCTGCGCATTCTGTTCTAAGTAATTGCAAACAATGCTCAAACTATTAGCGTTGACTAGTAACAATATATTTCAGGTAGTTTTTTTCAAACTTTGGTTTATTTTCTTTCAAAGTTATGTCTTAAATTTTCTAGAATGTTTGATTGTTCGCATTTTACCACTTTAATATTTTTTTATATATATATAAATGTACTTATTGCTTTTATGATATGCATTCTGGAAAATATGGAACTAATTGGCGGATGTACCATCACTTCGCGGCCATAGAAATAAGCTATTAATGTACTTGATGGTCATTTCTCTATCTTTCTTTGATCATTCTTTTTAATAGCATTTTATGTAATTCCGCAGGTTTCCCACCCTTTTCTTAGATTGTTAATATACTATTGATAACTTCTTTCTGGTTTTGAATATCATCTTTTCAATTGAATGCTATATTTAATAATAGCGTTAATGTAATATTAACACCGATTGAAGACTTCCTGCCTCGGGAACGTGTTAAATTGGTTTAATGCTTGTACTTGTTCTCCAAAGATCGTAATAATAGTAAACCTCCTATAGTAGAAGACCCTTAAATGAGAATAAGAAACGCAAATCACCAAAGAAGACCAAACCATAACATGAAGTTATTGCATTTCCGAATCGGATTCCACTAGCACGCTTCATGAATCTAAAACTGCATGCACCTTCCTGCCTCTCTCGATTGCTCGCTACTTCCGCATACGTGCATCTTTTAGCTAACACCGGTCATTGTGATTACGTCACTGGTTGATCGAAAAGCGCCTACTAACCGCTAACCACGTAGAGGTGAAAGTCGACGTCTGCGGACTCTTGCTTCTTCCGATTCTCAGTACCTACCTATATGTGTCTACATATTTGCACAATTAATTGCACAAGACGAATTGGCACACCTATGCAGTTATTGATATTTAGGTAAGAGATACACGCAATATAGGTGTTTCGGCGTGTCCCAGATTTGCACGTTCTCTGCACGTTCGTATCTATTTTTTGCTAAATATTATCGACAGATCTAAGATTCTCTTTATTATTACACAACTGAACGAACTCTGTGACATGTCATTGTGGCAGTCTAACAATCGACGTTTTTTGTCCACTTCGTTATTATTTTGCACTTGTCACGTCAACTCTACGTGATATCCCTATTAAATGTCAGATATTTTAAATACCGACAATCAGAATTGCACATAGTTAATTTTAAACTTTATTTGATGCGTATAGCAGTTTCAACGTGCCACATTAAAGCACTTAAGACTCTCTCAAAACATGTACCTAATTTTTCAGAATATTCCTAACAAACCGTTTTATTCGAATCTCTGCGAGATGTCTACGTGACAGTACTTTTGTACATTGCTTTTCTATTTGCATTTTCTCTCTCATATCATCGATAGATTTATTATTTAACCACGACTAATTCTTCTGAAGGGCAATAATAATTAATTGATTCCTTGTTTTTAGATTCTCACGGCCAAAAGCATTTTTGTTGTTTGTTTTTGGGGTGTTAACGTCGGCTAAAGAAGGAGTTAGCGCAACACGGCATAACACCCCAAAAACAAACAACAAAAATTGATTCCTTGTCTGTGGAAGTGTTGATACAAGCACCTGTCTTATTTTCTCTAATTTACCTAATGTATTCAAATAATGCGAGTATGTATAAATTTTTGAACCCAAGACAGTGTCCATCATTGGATTAACTTCCAACCGGATTCCATCTACGCCCAAATCAGTTGGGAAGATTGACCAAATCTGGTTTCGGCTTATTACTGACATTTTTATTTAAGTTTGTGACGTCTTCATCTTATGTCCTCTGCTGGTTACATTGATTATATTATTAGTAATGATATTATCGAGGCATTTCCCTATTTCCAGTTCTTCCGGATTGTCTGGCCTAATACCAATTCCTACATCTTTGGAAACTTTAAATATCTTGTTGTTGGCGATTAAGCGATTATGAATTCAGATGAACTATTCTACACTTTTAGCTTAATAATATGCTATAATGTATTTAGTAAAAAAAGTTAAATATCCCTAGTTACTTTATACCTTAACATACGTCTGTTGCAGCAATCATTTTGTATCCGTAAATATATTAATAATCGATATTAAAGACAATTTAAGTGTCTTTAAGTTTTTTAATTTTACAAATTTTAAAAGATTAAAATTTTGGTGATTTTCTCAACTACCATACTAGGCTCACGCCCGTTTTATGTAAGAATAACAAAAAAATATTTTGTAGAACAAATAATAAAACGTGAGTGAAAAGGACATGTTATTGTAAAACAAACATTAAATAAAAATACATATTATTATGAAATATTAAAGAAATAAAAAAAAACATTAAACTGATTGATAAAAAAATATTTTAAAGAAATTATAAATAAAAATATGAAAAGGAAGATAAGATATATGCAAAATTATACCAAATTATTTTACAACATAATTTTTTCCTTTAACACAGGTTAATCATGGTACGTACGCATCTATAAATTTAACTATTAATCGTCACAATGTCACATTTGAAATTAGCGATTTAAAAAAATAAAACTTTTTTTATAAACAGTCTTAGGAACTCGTGTATTATTTAAATAAAGCTCGTCCCCTTTTAAATGTACATATTACATATTAGCCGTTTCACAAGCATCTTAAAAAATCATAATTCCAATTGAGTTGGCAGACTAACGTAAATTACTGTAAAACAAACACGAATTATCTAACCCGCGCCTCCTACGCCGCTAATTGTCTCCGTAGAGAAACACAGCAGCAGCAGTGCTCAATACTTGACACTCGAACGCCAGAGAAAGCAGACAAACAGATCGTTAGTTTGCCAACAAACTTAATCACATTGGTTCCACAACGGTCTATTCAGGAGGATGTGACTCATTAGGAAGCTAATTGATGTCAGGCGTATCGAGCAAATAGATCAGTGCGAATTTTCACGCACTGGAGCAAAATACTTGAACTAAACATCACAACAAATCTCTTAATATGACTTTGTTTGAAAGTGAAACACAATTTCGTGTTCTTGAAAGTTACGAAAAGTGGTTCTTGAAACCTCGCTTGCTTACTGTGAGATAAAATCGCCAAGGCTCAATATTTGGTTCATTTACTAGATTTTCATAAGATCCTAAAACTATGAATGTTTTATGTATCCAATCTTATTATTAATAATGAGAACTGTTTGATTGGTATACAAATAAAACAAGAGGTTGGATTTTATTTATCTGGTCATTGCGGATATCTGCGCGGTGTTATGCTATATAGTGATTCAAGGCGCCTAACACTTCACAGTACACGTAATACGAATTGATAATCGGCACTGCGTTGTATCATATCACTGAAGAATTCTCCGGCGGTGAAAGCAGTTGGCGATGGTCACCGGCGCAATTTCTCCACTTGTTGCGAGTTGCGGGGAGCGAGCGTGCTCGGAGTCCGAAATAATCGTGAAATTCCCGCGGCCCAGGGCTATCGGCCTAACCACCTCACCACTCTACATTCAGCACAGCACTCGTACTCCGCACTCCGCACTCCGCACTGGCCATACAACGGCCCATGCGTTATGAATTTATTTGCGGAGAAAACGTCACACTACTCGTACCACAGGTACCTGAGACTGCCTACTCGATCAGCTGTTGTAGATAAACAATAAATTAACCCCACTTATTTGGACATTCACTGTGCCTTTTTGGTGGTAGGACGATGTAATAGAACACCACACTTTTCTATTTCGACACCCGTTCAATCACGTCTACTTTCATACCTCACACAGTATCACGGTGTTAAGAATGTACTTAAGATTCAAGATTAATTATTGCTTTCGTCCCTCGCCCAGACTTATGTCTTCTCCAATTTCCAAATCTCGTCGGCTTTTTGTGATAAACTCTGTGTTCTTTTCTCTCTCCCATATGTCGCTCTACCATAAATCTGTTTCACCTTCTTGTTTTCATTTAACATGCCATCTTTATGACCGAAGTATTTTATGATACTGCTTTTATCCATACATATTTTCAGTTTCTTGTTTCTCGCACTGTTTGAACCCTGATTTTTATCACTTTGCCCCCTTTTCAGCAGTAAAGGCTTTTTTAATTTAATTGCCTTTGTACCAGTAGTAAGTACCATTTGAAATTTGCGTTTCACTGTCTTGCACTTGACTCAATCCTTACTGTCTGATCCATGTTTTTCACGGTCACAAATTTTATTTTAACGCATTTAATTCTTCAGACTTTGCGTGTGTCATTATTTTTACATATTATAATTCGTTATATCTTTAAGACACTGCCTTCATAATAAATTATGAACGCATGTTCAAATACTTTCTACCGGTGGAGTGGTACATAAGCTAGAGTTTTTCTACTGAATTATACTGAGCCGTGTCGAATGCCGATCATGTAATCAGTATTATAATGGATGTAATGTTTATGATTATGTGAACTGTTGCACGTAGATATGAACAATTTAGTTGGATCTGGCACAAATTTGGGACCAATCAGTTAAAAGTCATCTGAAGGTAAAATCAAAAGACTTCCAGAAAAAGCACGTATGGTTGGTTATTGTTGAATGGTTCTAGAGCAGTAAAATCTCGTCAGTGGCAATATTATAGTTTGTGATCGGCTTACTGTTCTTCTAAAGAACACCGTTCTCGTTGTTTTATGGCATGGGGATTGGATTTGGTTCTTCATGGTGACAGATACAAGGCAAATCAATTTGTTGTGTGACTTGTGTCAACACGGCAAGAACATAAATTATCAAACCAATAAAACACGCATCACGCAAAACCTTCTTTGTAAATTTAGAATTTTGCATGACTTAACATGCTGCAACATTCTAAATACGTTATTTAATTTGCGTGAGTAGTCTATTTGGCACCTAAGACCTCGTAACGATTCCCCTGTTGATTAGCACCAGCCTCTCAGAAGATATCAACAGATTCTACTTTCGATTTCCCCCACTACACATCACGATTTTTTATGATCGATTGTGTTGTAACACCGGCGTGTTAGGTCAGTTGAATATTTGACAATACGATATGGTAGTAACGTAATGCATGCTACGGAATGTATTTTTTCGTCCGATTGGGCTTTTGGCTGTCTGTATTATTAGATCACTGCTCATTCATTTCGCTCTATTAAATAATATTTTTTACCTACACAGAAGCCTGTGTCTTTTTTTAGTTTTTATGTTCGCTCGTGTCGCAAATGAGTGGTTATTAATTTGACCGGGATGACTTATTGCATTTTTTTGTTTTCTTAATAATGATAGCACTTTTGCGTTACTGATGTTTACGTCTTATTCTATAATTAAATCACTTGTACATTTCATGTATTATTCCCAGGCCTACTTCTCAAAAATCTGCAACATGTTTTTGCAATGTTAATTTTCAATTCCCATCGGATTTTTTCTCAAATGCCTTAGTTTTGCCCATATCCGTAATGAGTAATGACAATATTATTATGCTAATGTTAATTTTTTCTCTACTATGGTTCATCCTTGACAAAAGTAAATAGAACATTATAAATCTTGTTGATTTGATTCATATTTTGTACTCTTCTTTGTACTTCTGTTTCACATGTTGTTCAGCTCAGTGCAGTGCCAGTGCCAGTGACCTGACCGACCCGTGTTTGCAATGCAACCTAACCTAACCATATTCCTCTAACTATGTAGGTCACGCTTTGGCAAAAAACACGCAACGTATTACCGGGCATTAACAACTATGAGGCAATTCTAGGATTTGACATTTTATGGCAAATTATTAGTGTTTAAACACAGGAAGTTAAGTCATAGGGTGATGTCGCGGTTTTGCACGTAGTGTCTCTAACACCAGAGATAATTATGAGTACCTATTTTGATTATCTTCTGAGATTTTATGGCTCTGTTATAACTAAGCATAGATATTTTATAACTTGATGGTTTTTTATATGGCTTCGTCGGAGATTTAGATTGTAAAATGTGGAACGAACAATATCACATATTGTCCTTTCTTTTGATTGTTGAATGATTTTATCAAAGCTCTTTTGTGATGGATATGAAATTTTAAGCGCAAAACAGTAGCCTTGTGATGGACACCGCAACTCCGTCCTAAACATTGCCTAAAGGAGGAAGCGCAACACAGCATAATAATCCAAAAATCAATCACAATGACTGGAATTGTTACATACTGAATGTACATCTTCCTAAACTGTTGGCTCATTGAATGCAATTGCCAATAGGGACACATTTACTGTAAATTTAGTTAACCCGTAGAATTGCTGCTAGAATTTGGCAAAAACGCTTGTCAAAGTGGATAGGCCATATCCACTCCTATCTTAGCAAATTCTTATGAACATTCTCATTTTTGGTTGTGGCTTTATCACTCTTCTCCATCTCTATTTGTTTTTGATATACAGCATTAAAATGTCGGCATTATTGTATAAATTAGACAATGATGGATGATTATTCTCGTTTTAATTATAATTGTATTTTATGCAGGCAATAAAAATCGATTAAAACATCATAGCGCTTACGGTAATAATGAATACCGTAACATGATATTTTAAATTTGATAATTCATAGTTTTGGTCGAAGAACATCTTGCATAACATACGGCCATAGCCCAACTTTAACAGCCTTATTTATATTCGATTATTTGTTGCGGAACAATGTCAGATTTTACTTTTTTAAATAAAATTCCTCTTCAGTCTTTCTCTTTGTGATGTAATATTATTCGAGAATCGCAGACATATTGTAATTGTGTTCTATCATATTCACAATATGTTTTATCAAAGTGTGGGTAGAGATTGTAATAAATATTATTTAATTTTGGCATAAATCTGTTGCATAATGTTTCTATTTTGGTAGTGCCATATGCAGCTAACTTCAATATTTAGTGGATATCTACGATTTTCGTAATGTTTATTGTTCGTTAAAAGTGGATATTTTTTGTAAATTGACTTTCTTAGAAGTATATTATTTGCACAAACTTTATTTTTCCATAAATTGCATTTATAATTGTCGGAAAGGCGACACTTTTCGAAAGCCAATTTCCGTAAATTAAGAATTCAACACTTCCGAGAAAACTTCCCAATCTGCGCCTTCTCTTTCTCTTAACTTCACAAGATAAATAAAAGTTCTTAATATTTATCATAAATATTTAATAACGATTAGAGTCATAAATTATTTATAGGTTAAATTATTCATATCTATATTTCAATTTGGGAGGGAGGTTTGGGTACCGCCGCCCCACGAACCATTTATTAGATTACCAACACCTTTGCCATAGGTTGCCTCTACTGGTTCGCTACATTTGGTGATTTAGCAGGAGTTCCCGGGTTCATCGGGTGAGGTGTGTTCAAGATGCGTTTGCCTGCCAGCTGCGTGGCTTGCCAGATCGGGAGACCCTTTTGATCTCCCCAAATGGTCTCTTGACCCATCGCCTTCCGCCGCAGTGGGAGGGATGTATTCATTCACTCATGGACACACTGCTCCCTAGATTCTTACCCACCCCTCATACCCCTTTCTCTCCAAGAATTTCCTCTACTTTCTTTCATTAAAAAGACGATGGCGCAGCATCCCCAAAGATGACATAAGCCCTGTCAGAAATTATTTTCATCAGACCCTCCGGTGTGGGGTTAATGTATAAAAAAATGTGTCGAATATGAAGCGACTAGCGTGACCCGCGTTAACGAGGATTGACTTTTGCAATACAAATAAATATGCATAACACTTTATACACTCTGATGATGGACACTGCAGTTCGAAATGTTGGCTCAATAAAGAAGAAAAGCAATGCGCCGAAAAACTAAATAATGTTTTTTTTTTATTCGCGTCTTAAAAGTAAGTTTAATTGAATCTCTCTCAAATTTGTACTTTTGTTGTAGGTATTAAACTTAATTAAAAATTAGCGGATAAACCTGTCCCGCCTCAAATGTCTTCAATTATGAGAAAATGCGTGACGGAGAGTCGTTAATTACCTTTAGTTTTTTTACAGAAAAATTAAAAGAGTACTTGCAAATGACCGTATTTCGGACACAGGTTACGTGGAAGAACGAACTGTTTCTTGTCAGTCATTAAATTACCAATATTATTGTTATTACTTAATTATTTAAAATATGTTTTCGAAATTTTGCCACTATCTGTTATTAGTAGATATTACGCCATTAGTCTAATCACGTGGGTAGAGTTTAACCTTTCTGTTGTGTAATGAAAAATGAGGTCAATCGTTACGCACAAATTTTCTGTGTTCATATTTTCTTATTAGATAAAACCATTTGGTTTTATTGAATTTTGATTATTATGCCGATAGTGACCTTTTATTTTGTCGTAAATATAAAGTAAAATTAACATAAAGTCGCTAGAAAGCAAATGTGATTTATCCTACTCATCTCTGGAGTAATAGTTGCAAATATAAACTTCGCACTGTGAGATGAACATGAACCATGATGTTATTAAATTATTTTAAGCATTAATTAGTCGCCTGAAATATCCATACTACTTGAAAATATCTCCCGATTAAAAATAAATGCCGCCCACGGGAATTGAACCCGATTGAATTATCAATCATGCTTTCAGAAAACGGTGTCTGAAGATTGTTTGACGAATTAAAAAATAATTTTCAATGATCGAACAACTGCTATATACAGGTGTTTTTTAACTAACTGGCCATCACGCCGTTTCCCCGCAGGGGTAGGCAGAGGCAAACAACTCGGTCACACCACACACTTCTTGCCTCATCCACATTCATACATCGTCTCATACATACTCTTCTATTATTCTGACTCTTGACATGGCCCGACTGTAGTGTCTGATTCAATCGATCGTGCCATGTCTTCCTCGGGCGTCCCCGACTCGCATTTGCATAATATATCCTCCTTATACTCCTTTCTTCGCTCATTCGCTCTACATGCCCAAACCATCTAAGCGTCCCTTTCTTAATCTTACTCATTACGCTTACATCAGCCTTGCACTATTTGCAGATCTCCACATTTCTCCCACGGTCGTACATAGTTTTACACACATACGCCTCAGGGAACTCATTTCAACATTCAATCTACTTTCATCCTTTCTTTGCCAATTCCATGCCTCACTTCCATACATCAGGGTAGGTACCAGCACTCCATTGTTGACTGCTAGCTTCGCTTCTTTGGACAATTTTTAGTTAGCGCCAACTGCGTTCAGTCCTCCATTAACGGAATTACCTGCATTTACCCTTATTTCAATGTCTCTGTCAGCCTTCCCATCTCTCGTAAACAAACTATAAGGTATTTTTTAATGTGTATAAAGATTTTATTTTTTATAAAATAATTTTCTCATTGAAAATATATGAAATTTGTTACAATTGCGAAGAAACATCTGGTGAAATTAGATAAATAGCAGATGTGATCTTGATTTTAAGTGAATTTCAATTGAATTAAAAAGTAAAACACGTTATGAAGGTTGTATTTCATACAGAGCCATTACAAAATGGTTGAATCCATTTCTTTGAGTGATTATTTGTTTTTAATGGATAGAAAAATATTTATTTTGCTGTTGAATACAAACGTAGCCGTATAAATCTGTTGTGTTAATTGATGTGAAAGCCAATTGAAAGATCGTCGTTATATTTGTTTAACACAATTATAACTTATTACCGGAAGATCCGGCTTCGATGCCTGTCAGTTTTATTGACACGCATTTTACTTTGCATTCATTTCGTTGAAGTTTTGAGAAGATGAGCCTCGAAAAACTGTTTTCTTTTATATTTAACAATGAATATACATTTATTATTAACGTCATTTCATGCAATTGCCTCAGCTTAATTCTCTTTCAAATTCTTGTCTAGTTTCTCGACTGCAGTATACATATAGTTAAAATGCGGTTTGATTTGCTCTAATGATGTTAACCAGTATTTATCTCTAGTGTTATAATGCCTACCTACGGAAGCGAGCAAGTATGGATATGCCTTCCTTCTTGGAAATCAGATATGTCTTTATATTAATAATTTGTCGTCGCACAAGTTCTACTTGTTGCATAAACTTTGCCGCAATACGATATTTTCCAGTTGTTTATTCTCTAAAACTATTTCTTCGGCTTCCACTAACTATGTATGTTATTAATTTATATTTTTTGGAATAACTTAATCAGCGAAATTGTAATATTTCATTATTAAAAACCATATTATCTGGTAGAGTGGCGTCCCGGCAAGACAATGGTCCTATTTCGTTAATGATCGCTAATATTTTCTTCAATAATTACAAATTATTAATTGTTGTTATTACATAATATAAGTCATTCATTAAAAATATTGAACAATGAAATAAATGATACGAGAAATATTAACCCAAATATTGGTATCAAATGTTTTTAGATTAATAATTAAATAAACCCGCAGAATTAGTAACCTTCTTAACTTTTTCTTGGAAACATTTTTTCTTTGTTATATTTGTTGAACAAATTTATGTCAAGGTCTTGTGTCTCGTGGACAATAATTTATAGTTTAAACAAAAGATATTTCGAGATGGTTTGGGCATGTAGAGCGAATGAGCGAAGATAGGAGTGTAAGGAGGATATATGATGCAAATGTGAATGGTAGCAGAAGTCGGGGACGCCCGAGGAAGACATGGCACGATCAAGTGAATCAGATACTCGAGTCGGGCCATGTTAAGAGTCAGAATAATAGAAGAGTATGTATGAGACGATGTATGAATGTGAATGAGGCAAGGAGTGTGTGCCAAGACCGAGTTGTTTGGCGGTCCGTCCTCTCTGCCTACCCCTGCGGGGAAACGGCGTGATGGTTAGTTAGTTAGTTAATATTTCGACTATAATAACACATGCACATATTTACTTGCGTAAACCAATCTTATGACTGCGGTTGTTATGTTACTAATTTTAGCCGTACGCATTCCAAGCGTTATACAATATTGAACTATAATATTATGGACTTTTAGAGGAAACGTCAAAAATTGTCGCACTGATTTTTTTGGGAATCGTAAAGGAAGTGCGTGCCGCAGTTCACACGTGTTTCATCTCATTTGATTATCCGATGGCCAATATAAAAATATTTATCGTAAATATGGTAATGTGATTTTTGCTGCAGCGCAGCGCCTCGAAGTAAGTTTTTCACGGTCGGGATGTATTTCAGTCTTCAACTTTTTTTCGCTGTTATTATCATCCTCTACGGTTCTTTGCTCAGGAAGTACGCATTACGTAAGGCTATAATTAATTTTGTCAATGTGAACTCTGAAAGCGACCAAGGTTAACTTTTGATGGATGCGCGCGGGTACACGGACCTATGTACCAATTGTAGTGATTATGTGTACCAACACACTTTGGGTAAACAAGGGTCAGTGAGGCCCCATATGTCGGCAAAGTTAAAAAAAATTAACCTGTCAACAGTGAGGCAGATTTCGGAAACAGCGCGAAAATTACCTTGATGAGCTTTTTCTCAAATTTCGGAAAAAAAACTAAGTATTTGCGATTAAGTTATTCCAAAAAATATAAATTAATAACATACATAGTTAGTGGAAGCCGAAGAAATAGTTATATTGGCCATCGGATAATCAAATGACACGTGTGAACTGCGGCACGCAAATTCTAAGAATGTTTCGACCACCATTCTATGGACGCCGATGATAAAATAAAACGATTCATTCGGTCGTCATCCAACAAAAAACCAACAAAACAAATGTCACTGGTTTGAATGAACTTCCTTTACGATTCCCACACTTTGGGTAAACAAGGGTCAGTGAGGCCCCATATGTCGGCAAAGTTGAAAAAATATAACACGTTAATGTTCAAGCTAAAAGGTGAGGATTCTTAATTTGTATAGTGCGCAAGAACCTTCGTACAGGGATATCGCTGTTTGTTTTGCGAGTGGACCAAACGCACATCATCGATTTACAGAATAATTCTCAAATATGCCCAAGGCCTCCTCTCGGAATTTCATTGAAAGCGTATATTTTCGTTTATTTAAAATATCAACACTGCCCCGATTAGTATTGACCTATTTTTTTAACACTCTGCTTTTGATAGATGTATCTTTTTTGTTACATGTATCAGTGGTATTTTTTGTGGTTTCTTGGTTGTTCCTTTTATCACGTCAGATACAATCCTAGCTTTAGTCGTTTTCTTGTTGCTGAGGTTCGTGACCCGTTATGACCCGTTTCTCTATGAACTGTGTCCCCTTCTACTCCTCTTTGCTTGTAGAGATTATTAGAAATTATTTGTTTATTTACTACATTAACTTTTTCATACAAAACTCAATTTTTGATTCGAGGCCAAAATGCCCAACCTAACCTAACCTAACCGAATAATTAAAAAATATCAAATATCTTATCTATTACGGATGCGAGCTATTTTATTTATTTGTGTTTTAAATTATAAAATATAGGCCATTAAATTTTTCCATTTTTCATGACTTTACATTCAATTTTAGCATTTATTTGTGAGTTAATAAAGTAAAGCCGCACAGTCTTTTTATGTTCCAAGAAGGTAAGTTTCAGGTAGGATGGTAGGTACTTCAGTTTTCCATGCTTGATGGTGTTAAAGCGAGATAGTGGATACAACTTGTCCGCATTATTGTTACGTAAATCCGGAAAATCTTATTCAGGAAATCTTACGGAGTGCTAACCTGGGTATCAGGGGGGTTTGTGTCAAACTGAAATGAGTATTTTTTTAAATTATTCTTCTTCACATGCGAACAATGTACGGATATCATCGGATTTTTTCACGAACATTAGAGCACTAGAAGTATTAACATCAAACAACCTTTAAAGATAAACATGCTTTTTGACGATAAAAAATGCTTGTCGTGTGTTAACATTACCATTTTGCGGTGAAGCAAAAAACTACCCATTGTTAATTTATTATTCAAGCTTAATCAACGTATTAGCTATGTTAATTATTAGACATTCTAATCCTTATTACTACTTCATTCCTTCCCATCTGATTAGCATATCGAAGATAATTGAATCCCTAATTGACCCTATTCCTGGGACAATACCTAGGACCGCAAATCGCAACAAACTATCAATTATTGTATATTTTTGCCTATTGAATCTGATACAACAACGTTTTGAATAATTTATGAGTAATTTAATAAGTATTCGCAGACATATGGAAGGCGGAGAAAACTGAGTGCTAAAAATTAACGTTCGAGAGAAAATGCTTATTATAGCTGTGTTTAATACGTTCGCTTTTCTAAAATACGTTCTTTACGTTATAATTAAATGTACCATTGTATTATAACTAGATTCGGTTGCACAGCAAAGGCGAATTCAGAACCTAATACTGATACCCACTCCCTTTATATGCAAACATTCTCAATTATATCTAATTCAGTTGGGACTTTAAACAAAGTTTTCGGTTCATTGTGTTATCAATAATCTACCTACAATATAACCTATCTGACAACATAAGACCATTAAAAAAACTTGACAAAGCATTGGATCATCAACAAATGTTGGGCAATAATTAGTCAACTCACCCAAATTTTGTTAAACATTCTCTAATCCCGTTATTGTTACCAAAACCAACTTGATTTAATTCTGTCAAATATTTTTGTTTCCAACTTGTACAAAATTTACCTACTGAAATACTTATCGAAAATTGTTTCTGTTGTTAAAATATAATATTTGTAAACTAGTCTAATATCGCCGTCTAATTTCGTGAACACAATCGCCTCAAGTCACCGGTTAATGTTGTCATTTTGTTGAACTGAGTTTGTCTACTGTACTATTAAGGCAGTCTGTTTTAATTATTAATTTACTTTATTCATATTGAGGATTAATGAAATTTTAACAAATTCAATGAGTGAACCAGAGATTCGCACGTTTGTCGGAAAACGGCGACTGAATACCGCCCCAAAAGCCAACAATACGAAAAAGATGTATTTATTGTTTATGTCGAATTCCACGAACAATACGTGTTGGTAAAGAAGTTTTATTTTGGAACCCAAGTACACAGTACTTACCTCCAAGAAAATAACCTATTCTTTGAGTTTTTCAGAACGTCACTGTGCACTGGTTAGATATTAGTTAATTCTTCTAACACTAAACTTGTCACCTCATTTCATTTACTTGTGTATTTATTCGTATAACAATGGTAATTGCAGATATTCATTGCATACATCCCAATTTTATTGGCGTCTGTGTTTATCTTTAATGCATGTCATTAATACTTGTCTGCAGAACAATAGAAAGAGCGTGTGAGCTGGTGGCGCATTATGCAGATGATATGTGACTGATTTGGCCACCTCGACCTGTACCTAGTATATGGGACGATCTATGTTGGGTTAAATACTATCGTGATGCGTGGCTCTTGCGTAGACAGTATATTGTATGCAGAATCAGATGTCTAGTGGAATATAGTGAAGTGTGACCTCGTTTATAAAATGATTGGGTTTATAGTCATCTTAACACACAGCAACCTATTTAATTTGATTTGTGGTGAAGATAAACATCAAGGTAGACCTTTATTATCCAGGGTGGTTAAGGTCATATTTAAGATTTACCTTCTTTACTTTAATGGAATTTTATGTATTACCTTAACTAGTTTCGGATATATTCTAACTTTCTTCAGGTCAGTATTATTGTAAACTAACCTACAGACATTTACTATGAGATTAAAAAAAGATAATTTTAAATTTTAGTTGATTGCTTTAATCGTCATTTAAAAAGAAAACGCATTTTCAGTTGCCGGTGCTTTCGCGACAATTTCTTATCAAAACTGAGTCTGTTCATTTGAAAGTCGACTTTCTGCTCATCTCACGAGATGCTCGGAGCCCGACACGCTCGCTGACTCCTTATTGCTGTTAATTGTCTCACCGAAGGCATCCACCATCAACCAACAAACATACCAACCAAACAACTCACTCACTTAGTTCAAGTTAAAGTTCCTGCATTGCTTTCTGAAGTGGTGCATCCTAAAAGTGCAGATAACGCCAACACAAGGCCGGACATTTTGCAATCACTTTACGCTCTAAATCCGAAAGTCTTTGGGTGCACGATCAAAACCAGTATTATGTTTGTGAACGAGATATGGAGGAATTGGTACAAATCTGCGCCCGGGGCTCGGCGTATTTCAATTTATCCATGCTTCGAATTCTGAAACGTTTGTTTATTTCCTACAAAAGGAGGCCAACCAAGAATGATGTTGTTTGATATTAGTTCCGTAAATCAACGTGATAGTAACGTTGACTTGAAAAAACGCTTTTTGCTTTTCACGGTGATTATTATCATAAATTACTATAATATCAATATTCTTCAAAAACTGCACTAGGAAACACTCGATTTTTTTTATTGCTCGTATAAAGTTTCTGTTATCAAATCCCTAAGCTATTCCCTTTTTATAGTGTGTTTTAATAATGCGTACGTTAATTTCGTCATAAAGCGCCATAAGTTTAAAATATTGTCTAAGCTTTATTTGAAAGTGGATAATTGGTTTAGCAAAACAAGTGTTCTGGAATCGTTGCTTTATTGCAACACAATTCTATTAATTTTGGAAAATTGGTAAAAATTAACGTTCAAATTATTCAAACGTCAAATATTCTTACTCAAATTGAACATTCAGTAAATTAATATTTTCGTAACTCATTTACATTTTATAATTTCCATTATTTGTAACTTCTTCTCTTTTTCTCACGTGAATTGAGAATATATTTTATGACGTAACAAACAGATTTAATTAATCAATTCGCATCGTCCTTACATAATATGTTTACTTCGTAAAATTTAAACCCGTCAAAAAACAAAAATTTTAATTTTCTTGAAATATCGTAAATATTTTTTATTTTTCCTTAATATTATATGAGAATTTTAATAAATTGACCTTTACCAATATGACAAATTGTCAATAAACTTTAATCTCACTTTAATACTTAACTTAATAATCTAACCTTAATTCAGCTTTTTTAATAAACATATTTCAAAAATGTCACTGGCCTTGTTTTTATGGACGTTTACATGAATATTTTCTATTACGTAATTTTTTCAAGATATAATATTCTGTATTAATTCAAGTTGTCTATTAAAATTTCATTGAATTAATAACGATAACATAACTTGTTTTTTTTTCACCTACTGATTTCCCAATGTCAAAATCAAGTTTATTTAGTACTATTTGACACGCATTTCATCAGACTAAAGATAGCTATAACCATTTCAGGCAACGTTTTGAGTCTAATTTCGATTTGTTATGGTCCCTCCAGCAAGATACTGAGTATTTTTCACTGTGGAACGAAGAAAAGTTCTAATGTAGGTAGGTAAATACTATTTCAGGCAACGTTTTGAGTCTAATTTCGATTCGTTATGGTCCCTCCAGCCAAATACTTATTGAGTATTTTTCACTGTGGAACGAAGAACATATATCTAATGTAGGTAGGTACATGCTCCTGAAAGAACCTGTATAAATTTGTATTAGAGTTTTTTTTATTATTTTTGCGGTGCGTCTGGTTTTGAGACCGCAACTTCTATGTCCGGAGGCAAGGACCTCACCACTCTACTAAGGAGTTCATCGACTCTGACCGTCACATTTTCAGCTTTATTTTTTAAAGACGTAAAAGTCTTTGAAGCAATTTTGATCAGCTCTTCTCAGATGGTCGAAAAGCTCTTTTTAAAGTCAATGAAATATTTAAAGAAATTTTGATCAGAACTTTTTAGATGGTTGTAAAGGGCTTTTGGTTGTGAGTGCCTCAATTGTACCTACTATCTTTTTATATTCCTAAACAATAAAATTGATATTAAAAAACGAAAATGAAACCAAATTAACAACAGTGCTGTTTTACGGGCATACCAAATGTTTTACGACATAAAAGGTATAACCGTTAAACCCGAAGTAAAAATAAAAATCTGTGAAGAAATTTCTACATTTTCATCTGATCTTGTGCCATGAACTTCGGAGACCGGAGATTATTCGTCATTGAATATGAATAATTTACTGAAAGTGTGACATTTTTTAATGAAAGAAAGTTAAGTGATGTTAACTTTGTTGGCCTTGTAAACTGTGCCACGGACTTACCTCTGACAGTTCAGTTTATTCCCAATTAAATTCAAGGTTGAGCATTGTTATTAATTTTTTTTGTACATTAAATTAACACACTTTAATCGGGAAGAGTAGTTCTACCCGTTCGGTCGATTGATGCTTAACGTCGGGAAGGGTAGTTCTACCTTCTGCGCCCGCCTCATTTCAATGGCAGAAAAGAAGAAATTATCCGATGTCTTTATATGAATATTATATACCAATCTCTTTGTAAAGGTCCCAACTATACGTACATAATTATCAAATTGTAATGCAAGTCTTTTTTTAATATTTATCTTGGAGTCTTTTGTGTACATCGATATTTCAACTAAAATGACCTATATTATTTAAAACTTGACACTTGATAGGTATTTCATTTGAAGATCAACGAAATAAGTAATTTAGATGACATATTCTGTTATTCTAATAATTCAATTCTTGGAATGAGGGTTTTTATGACCATGAAACCCGAAACAAATCTCTCTATCTCTGTTCCGCACCCACTCAACTCCTAGGTGCGAGCGAGCGCACAGTGTCTGACGCGACTAACAAAAGCAGGTATCGGCAAACACAGTTAGGCGGACCCTAATAAATATTTACAAGACAAGTGCATGTCAGTTTTTAAAACGCAAATTGTCGTACGGTTGTGTTCTGAGGAGATAATATTTATATTAGCTTTTTCAAACCTTTCAAAATGGATTCTGAAAATTACGAAAGTGATGACGAAATCGTTGCAGATAATTTATCTGCCTGTTCTAGTAATTATTTGCCTGAATTCGATAGTGAAAGTGAAGAATCTAGTGGAAGTGAAGAAATTCCTTGTAGGAGAAGAATGTCAGTGATGCCATTACAGTTTAGTGATTCTGAAGAAAGTGATATGGAGCAAGAAGGAGAAGAGTGGTCTCGAATAGATAATCCGCCAAATATCGAATCATTTTTAGGTCATCCTGGTGTTTGCGTAACACCAGCTGATTCCAAAAGTATTATGCAAGTAGTAGAACTATTTATTGGAAATGATTTGTTTGAAATGATGGTAGAAGAAAGCAATCGTTACCATGCTCAAAATGAATCAAGATTCAAACAAACGAACAAATCCATCAAGTGGAAGCCCATAAACATTCCAGATATGAAAAAAATGTTAGGATTGATTCTGCTTATGGGTCAAGTGCAAAAAACTACGAGACAAGATTATTGGTCTTCAGACCAATGTATCGAGACGCCCATATTTTCAAAAACAATGAGCCGTGATCGTTTCAATCAAATTTGGAGATCTTGGCACTTTTCAAATAACCAAAACATTACCGATTCCAGCGACCGCCTTGAAAAAATTCGACCCGTTTTGACATATCTCATCCCAAAATTTAATTCTGTTTACAAGCCTCAAAGGGAGCTTTCTCTAGATGAAAGCATCATACCGTGGCGGGGAAGGCTAGCATTTAAAGTATACAATGCGTCAAAAATAATTAGATATGGTATTCTCGTGCGAATGGTTAGTGAAGCCCCTACGGGATATATTTGCAATTTGGAAATATACTGTGGGCAAGGAAAGCGACTAATAGATACAGTTGAAACATTGCTTAATCCATACCTAAATTTGTGGCATCATGTATATATGGACAATTACTATAATAGCGTTAAAACTAGTGAAGTGTTGTTGAAACATAAAATAAGAACGTGCGGAACAATGCGAATTAATCGAGGTTTTCCCGAATGCCTTAAAAACGTAAAACTCAATCCAGGCCAAAGTATTTTCCGTCGAAAAAATGATGTGTTATTGCAAATTTGGAAATCTAAGAGGGACGTCAGAATGATTTCAACTATACATTCTTCGATCATACTTGAAAGCGGCAATATCGATTGGAAGACGAAACTACGAATCTGGAAACCACAGAGTGTTATTGAGTATAACAAATATATGAAAGGAGTTGATCGTGCAGATCAGTATCTTTCGTATTACTCAATAATAAGAAGAACCAAAAAATGGACTAAGAGAGCTGTGATGTATTTATTGAATTGTGCTCTGTTTAATTCCTACAAAGTTTACAAGGCCTTGAATGCAACCAAAAGACTGACTTATAAACAATTTTTACTTAATGTTGCCAAATATTGGATAATGACCGAGATTTCTGAA
This sequence comes from Hesperophylax consimilis, assembly GCF_061612785.1. NCBI lineage: Eukaryota > Metazoa > Arthropoda > Insecta > Trichoptera > Limnephilidae > Hesperophylax > Hesperophylax consimilis. Next base: position 930,268 of record NC_142857.1, read on the forward strand.
ACTGATGCAAATTTTGAGGAACCGAGACCATCCACTTCACAATTACAAAGGAAAGTCTTGAAAAAAGATCCTCCAGGGAGATTATCAATGGACACGAAAAAACATAAAGCGATAAAAATTGTCACCGGCGGTAAAAAGAAATATCCCCAGAGACAATGTCGCGTGTGTTCTGCGCACAAAACGAAAGGTCTGACGAGTTATATGTGTCAATTTTGCGACGTCCCTCTTCATAGGGGGGAATGTTTCACTAAGTATCACACCGTATCCAAATATTAGATGAACAATTTTTAGACGTGAACTGAAACTGATTAGATAAAAGTGGTTAGAAACTAAAACCTAATAGTGTATGGTGAAAAACAATAAACAATATTACGTGAGCAATACGAGAAGCATTCTACCGTAAGTGATTATTTTAAATTTCATTTGAAAAAATAACCAATATTATTAGCATGTTCCGATGGTTTTGGTCCGCTGTACCGTGCGAGGAGCAATTGTACACGTGGTATTTCAATGGGTAATAATGTGTTACTTTGACGATACTAGAGAAGTGGCAATTGTTTTTGTTTTTATAATGATTTGGGCTTGGTGAAAATATAATAATTTGTAATTTTATTAAATTGAAACCTAGTTTATACTTAAAAAATTGAGCCCTAATGACACAACAATGACTTTGTTTTCGATTTATTATGTTGCATTAGAAATAATACTTGGTTTTCGGCTAGAAATTTTATAGCTTGGGTATGCTGAGTTAGTATGTAGAAAATTTTATTGAAATATTTCCATTATTTAAGAAGATATAGCGATTTAAAACAAATTACACAAATTCGCGCGGGACCTTTATTTTCGCCCGTTTTCAGCGGTCAGCCGGCGAAAAAATAACCCGATCAAAGTGTGTTAATAAGGTGTACTGTTTTTGGAATTTTGTGTCGTGTTTTTCGGCTTGGTTGCACGTGCGCCAATGCACCGGGGATAAATGCTGCTATCTACTTAGAGCAGGCTCCATAAAAATACCCGTAGAACAGACTCAGAATTCCCACATAGCGTCTGTACACTAGAGATGGCAAACGGTTTGTTAACAACCAGACGGCCCGTCTGATTATCAATCAGACGGGCCGCTTTAAATCATGTGTTAATTCAAACAATGGTATTAGAAATATTCGCAAAATTTTATTTTTTATTATGATTTAAATTCTGATCGAATTTTTCGAGGGCAATGCCCTACTATGTAATTTTTATAAAATATTTAATGGATATATGCATATATGTACATTAATTATCGTGTGATTGTAACGCCTATTAACGTATTAATATTAGCATTCATCGCTGTACGTGGCTGAAACTACCAGGGATCGCTTTTAGGAAAAGATTAATAAAATAATTCGGAAACGAGAATGGTAAACCTCAAAGTGAACAACGACAAAAAAATTACAAGCTGAACTGGATGGAGCCTCTTCTGTTGAATTCATTGTTTTTGTTTCAAAATAGCTGATGAGTGCCCTTCTAGCGAACCGTTTCGAAGGACCGAACAAAATCTGCGACAATAGGAACAGTGACGTTTATTTCAATATTATCTCTCCAAGAAAGTTACCAGCTGTCACCCCCATTATTGATGTCAACCGATAAAATCCCTGCACCCAAAGATGATGCAACAGAATCCCTCAGGACCTCCTGTGTGGGGCAAATATAATTGACTAGCGCCCTAGCAAAGTCCTGTTTTGACTCGACCTCTTTACATTTCGTCTATCTGTAAATTCGTTTGTGTATTCCGCGTCCGGTTAATCCCGTCAACATGGTAGCCGTGTTTGATTGTACATCTTTATTCCACCAGAGCGCATGAGCGTTGCGACTGTTGCAAGTTGTCAATTCGGAATTATCAAAAAATACGCGAAGTCTGTTGTTCACAGAATTACTCGTATGTACCTACATGTTTAAAAATCCTAACGCCCTCTCAATAGTGGGTCAAGCACGAAACCTTTGATGGGTGAAAGTTTAAAAAAATCATAACAATGAAAAGTTGCGCGTTAAAACAGTGATGCCTTCACAGCTTCACATAATACACTTGACTAGTTCAACTCTTATTTTCAATGTTTTTTCCTTTGCTCTCACGTTACTTTCACAATAGAAATAACTTAGCGATAATTCCCGTAATTTTCCCACACTAAACAATATGCCCCTGAAATAACACGATTTCAATACAACTCGCAATAATAATTTCGCAGAAAATTCACTTTTCCTAATATTGTTTACATTTTGTATCTTCGCAAACTTGTTGGTTAATGTTGCGTTATTTGCTGTTATGATTTTGTTAATCAACGTGTATTTTGAATTATTTGGCGCAAGGTGCAAATTTGATGAAACGTAACGTTTCCTTAAATGAACGTTAATTGAATCGATTCACGCTATAATGCTAATTTATACATATAATATGACCACGTTTTCATTATCCTTGGCATTATTTTTCACAATTGAATAATCGAAATGACCAAATATGATAAATGAGTTTGTTTACCTTACCTTTACCAGCTGTTATTTTATAATGCTGATGGGCGAATATAGTACGATTATAGGTAATATTAATACTAGTATAATATAGTGGAGTTATTATTCATTCTTTTTTTTAAATTGTTAGCTCATTGATTGTCATATTTTTGTTTACCAAAAGGTGCTAGATAGTCTTGTCGATGACAATGCAATCTATAGTTTTTTGGTGGCAATCACGCATACCCGCGCGGATATATACGAATTTCTTGGAATTGGTTGGAATTACAACAGGTAATGTACCAAATAAATTTCGGTCCTGCTGGGGATGAAGTTTCAATCCTCAATCATACAAAGTCAACCACCACATCATGGGCATGTGCCTAGTTTGGTGGTAAAAAACCAAAAAACCAAAAAAACACTCAATAAAGAAAAAATTTAAAAAAGTCCCCCGATAGGAAGGTTCAATCCTAAGTAAATTTAAAAAAAATAAATACATCCATTACAAAAAAAAAAGATTATGTTCTTCTTAAATGAATGCATGTTCGTGTACATTCATAAGAAAACGTGCCGACAATTATTACCATTTTACACGAAGAACTACCAGAATACACCAATTACGAAATAATAACTTCATCGTGGATATCAATATTCTAATCCGGGCAATGAACACAAAATCTCCAAGTGAATAATTACCCCATTAAAAATCTACATAATATATCTCGGCCATTAGGTCTCCGACAAACCAATGTAATTGATGTTCAGAACAGAATTTAGATATGTCTATAAATATTTTTTTTCTGAAAAGAAATAATCATTCCCGGGTTACAAATAACTTGACAATATATTAAAATGTGCTACTACCACCACATTAAGCCAAAATTTTTGCTCGTGTAATGGATGACTTAGCTAGGCGAGGAAATGAATTGTTTAAAAAACTTATTAGACGTGTTTATATAAATAGATTATTTACCTTTGCTTCGTATCCACATTAATTCCATATTGATGATATCTTGTCGGGAAACCTGAATGATGATAAACTCACTTACTTCCGGATTGCTTCCGGAAGTAATGATTTTCTTCCGCGGAAATATCACTTCTTACGAATCACGCTTCCAACATTAATATTGGCGATGCTTAATCAAACAATTAACAAATGCAACGTTTTTTGTCGATTCAAATCAATCACTTTTTTACAGACAAAAGTGATTCAATCACACAAATTAATTCAACAAAGTAAAGTTTTTTATATCACAGCCTTTCTTAATTTATCAAAAATGATTTATTCGTTAATTTAAAAATCGAACATTTGTAATTAATTATTCAAAATTTATGTTCGCTTTCGGTTGTTTTAGGAATATTCAAATCACTTTTTATTCTAAATTCAACGGCGTAGTTTGCGACCGTTTTTGCACATACAATAATCCTATAGCCTTGCGTTTCGATGGATATTAAATTTTAGTTTGCGCGGGCTAATTTTCAAATTCGAATTTCGAAACGAATCATGCTTTTGTCTTTTACCGACAGAGGTTCGCGCGCTACTATCGCCATCCACTTGTGATAACTTTCGTTTTCGCGGTATCCGAAGTACGGAGCTGAGACACGCCAGTTTCTTCCTCCATTTCCAATTCCACGCGACAGAGAGAGAGATTTACAACTTGCATGATTACTACCAGCATCCGCTCATGAAATTTTACGCGGCAATTTTTTCCACCGAGTAGAAAGGTTTAGTAATTTGTAAAATTTTAATAAATGCTTCGAGTGTAAGGTTGTATTCTTTTGCAACTGGTTCTCTGGGCTAGCTACTTGATTATACGTTGTTTTAAATTTAAAGTAAAAGCTCCACTAGAAGCGTTGTGGGAGTGGAATAGAAGACCACGCTGGTGGATATCAGGGCAGCTCAACTGCTGGCAGTATTTCTTACAATAGTGAGTTATAATAATTATGTACCTTAGAAAGAATTATCACGTTACCAGCATAATACAGGTTCCATACAATCGTCGCGTTCATCATATCACGATTTGTTGGATTTAAAAAAATAACCTTATGTATCATTTTAAAGACAAAGCAACTTGTTCTGAAACAGTTCTTATCTAATATACCATCTAAAACATCTGCCTACCTCCGTAATGAAAGGTTTTAGGATTTTTACTTTCATTTGACCTCCGACCGCCGACCGCCGTAGAGCACAAAATATTTTAGTTTTTACACCTGTGCTGTTTAATTATTTTTTTATTACTACGCAACGCATATTTTTTGGCTGCTATCTTTATGTATGATTGCAAGATTCTATCCGAACTTTATGCAATCTAGTTAGTGTCTTGGATTTTTCCTCTAGTCTGGGTTGAATATTTCTATATTGGAATAACTTAATGAGTAAAACCTCAAATTGCAATATTTAATCATCGAAGACATTATTAACGACTCTTAAACGAAAGACGTGAAACATTGGGTTCAATTAATAAAATAAAAAAAAATAATTCCTAGATGCGACTGAATCTTTTTCTATCTCACATATTTCGTATGAGAGTCGTTAATATTGTCTTCAATGATTAAAAATTATTATATTATTGTGCAATTCTATTTAATGTTTTGTTTGGAAGGAACGGTTTTCTTTATTTTCGAATAATTTCTTTTAGATTTACTTTCAGCTAAGTTTAAACGGACAAAAGGCCAATTTCTCTTTCATAATTGAATTTGAATTGGTTCATAATTTCAATTGAATTGGTTGTTGGAAAAATATGTATCTTAGGTTGATTTTATTAAATTATTATTAAAAATATTTGCAAGGGAACATGGCTGCAATATGGGGAGATTAATCTTTACGAAGGATCTGTTTAGGTTTCTTGTGTTTGGTACGTATGTTATCATCGTATCTGGCTAGGCAATTTATACACGCGTTTTCATGGATTGCCAAATAAAATGTTTCCGCGAGACTTGTTATGATATGTTTTTTAAGGAGGGGATTTCAGAGTTTGAAACTGGAGTTGGGAAACCCTAATCCATTTGGGGCTCCCAGGGCTATGCGCATAGCTTTATTTTGAAATGTTTGGAGTTTTTTAAAATTGGGCTTGCATATAGTTTTGACCTTATCATTGATTTGTTAATTAGAGGTTTGTTTTTTGCTGATAGTTTATTCAGTCTTTTGCATAGCATCGGATAGAGAGCTTCTAGGATTTTATTTGCTATTTGAGTTTAGGGTTTCATTTAGTCGCTTTTGCCAGGTGATTCTACTGTCAAGGGTTACTCTTAGGTAGTTGATGCAAGTTTAAACGGGTTTTAAGGGACTGGCAAACGCTTATTAAATCATTGCATATAACTGGAAATGACATAAAAATTCAAGCGGTACAATGTATATTTACGACCGGAGATCCGTATTTAAATCTCCCTGCATCAAAGCGAGACAGAAACACTGATAAGTCACCTTTCCCTTTCACTCCACTTTCATGCACATGACATTTAATCCAAGGGGTGGGGCGCTCTTGAAAAGTGACTGAAAGGCCCCAGTGACGTCACGTTACAAACCTCACGTAGCGCATTCGCAAGTGTTCCACCTCACCCGGGAGTGGAGCCACTCTCGTTACATTTCAATTCTCGTTGTTTCTTGTAAGCTTTGGAATCGGGCTAAATCGTGCTCTTCTTACGCAGTCAAATACCCGCCTAACATCACTTACTAGTTTTTATTATGTAAACAACAACAAAACATCGGCAAATTTCATGTTTTATTTTATTTTTGTTCAGGCAAAAATATTTGAAAAAATTCCTTATCATAATCTAAAGAATTTAATTAGCCAATTTTTACAATAAAACCTAAGCCGAAAAGGGGTTCTAAGTACGAGACTTTGCACTTCAAAGCATTTTTTATAAACCAGATACTTTTATATATATATATATTTTTTTTTTTTCTAGGTTTATAAAAAGACTAAAAAATGGTCGATTATTGCCAAGGCGTGTACTACTTGAATTATCTTATCAAAGCATCTATAATATTTCGAAGCGATCAAGTTTTCGAACAAAAAACACCCGATTTATAATTATTTATAATAATATTTTGATAAATTTGTATAGCGCCGTTTTGTGTTAAATTACCTCAAGGGCGCTGTACAAATGTATATATTTCTACAATGATCTACCTTATTACTAACTACAGACTTGACAAACTCTGATTAACTTATGGCTAACGGTTTGCATCCACTGGTTCGTCGATCATTAAGGGTGCCGCGAGCTAAGCCACAAATTACGGGGAAGGAACGTCTCGGCTCGCGAGAATATTGTCCAGTTTATACGCAGCACTATACAAAACTATATGTACAATGCATTTGACCAATGAACGTGATGCTGCGTATTATGTAGGTACATTCATTATAATTTACTTATATTCTGCTCAGGCAGATAATGTACAGGACCATACTTACCTGGGAGGGGAGGTCACTTGAGATTAACTAGCTCAATCCCAAAGGTCATGATTAAATCAAAAAGGTTCGTGCCCAAAAAATAATGAATCAACAGTGAATGCTTTTCAAAATACTTATTTGTATTAGAAAACGATTTTGAAGTTCTGATAACTGCCGATGTTATTATTGCGCATAATAGCTGCTTCGCCTTTCGTAGGCGTTGTCAAAGAGGAGAAACAATTGTTACATTATATTTAAATAATAATATTAGAGCTTGATAATTTCTTCCAAAAAAACCTAGATTTTCAATGAAAATAAGTTTTTTTTAACGTACGTTATAATCTACGCGTTTATAAATGACGTTAAGCCTTAGCCTTTTAAAAATGGTTATATTGGCAAAGTTTTTAATTGTTTGCAAATTAAATATATTTACAATTTGATTTCCTCATCAGGAGGTGGTACGTTACGTTAGACGACACTTTAGCAATATAACCTTAGGTGCCTTCAACAACATTTAAACCCTACTCCAATTTTTTTTCAATGTAATTCATGTGTGACGAAGTCATAAAATGACTATTGAAAATTGAAAAGTTCCCATTAAATGCCGATTCTAATTCCTTTTCAGCTTTTTAACAAATTTTGATCAGCAGAAGAGGACAAATATCTGTTGTTAGACTTGTCAGTTTATTACAATTTGATGAAGATGAAACTCAACTAAAATCACCTGGGACTTTTCAAATGACAATGTTACATTGCGAAACAACTGTGCCTTACTCTTTTAGAAACATTCAAATTTCATGACGTTGCCTCCTATCTAATATTTATAGAAGCTTTTAAATCTATTCTACCATATACAGACATGGTAGACATCTACTGTTGTTCTCTCGAAGTGGCGACACCACCTTGCGGCGAATAGCTAGGATAGAGCTCGGTTATATACTCGCTAACGGTTCGGAGCTAAGATAGAGCTTCATCGTCTGAATAAGAGGTGGTGCTAATCATTTTTTTCATCGTATTTCTTTTGAAGTGAATGTTTCTACAAAAATATAGCTTGATAAACTTTACCTCGCAGTCGACGGCGTCGCTAATGTAGATCTTGTTGATACAAAAAATCTATGAATTGAATGAAAAGGCAAATTTGATAGATACAGAGTTTGATAATGGTCTCGAACGACGAAACACCTACACACTGTCACAAAAATAAAAACTAAAATACTTGCAAGAATGTAGTAACAATTTTACATTTGTATTACTTATTTTTTTGAATAATATAATATGCTTCTACGAATTAAACACAATCCGTCTTACTAATTAGATTCTCATACGCTGGTTCAATGTTTGTGTGGTAAAGCCGGCTCTAAACCTGGTTTAATGCCGTTTTAACCATACAAACGCCGTCGTAATAAGTCAAGTTATTCATTGTACCTACCTTACGCGTCGCGTTATATTTACATCGCGTTTATAAGTAAAGTGGTTGACAATAAATATTTTAAATGAAAAACACCTCTGTAATGTATAATGTCACACCCCATTTACTACAACATTAAATATACAGGGTATTAAGGAACGTGATTCCTGACATTATTTGGAGTAAAAAATGTTAACGAAATTTTTGTCTCGGGTGACCTTTTATAAAATATATTTTTTTTAAATTCTTCCCATATTGGTCACTCGCTGAGTAACTGCCCAACCTCTCACATCGACTCTAGCTGTCCAATTCCTATTAAAAATTTTATGTTTTTGTCGAAAAAAAAAAACATAAAAAAGTCACCGGAGACCAAAAGTTAATTCACATTTTTTACTCCAAATAACGTCAGTAATCATTATAATTATATGTAGGATTCGTGCCAAAGGATTTTGACCAGTGAATCCTGGACTTATGTGGAGTAAAAAACGTAGATGTCATTTTTCTGCCCGATTAATTTTTTAAAAATTAAATACAAAAAAACTCTCTTTCTCTCACACATCGCCACTGATTACACCGCTACATGCGCGACAGGATCACTTGGTACGCGCTCTCTCTCTCGTTACCATGCTGTTGTAACGGGACGAAGTGCGTATCACGTGACTATAACTACTCAGTTGCGACGGTGATGGATACATATAGTTTAATTAGATAAAAATATCATCGGAAAGTAAAATGACATCTACATTTTTACTCCGATATGCTCAGGAATCACTGGTTAAAATCCTTCGGGTACGTGCTGTTACAACCTGTATAACGTCCCCCCACATTTTATATAATCTAATGTCACACCCCCAAGTACCTATTTGCTTCAGGGTGTAACAGCAGGGTGTATGCAGGATGTTTATTTTACCTCTTCTTGTATTCTTTTTCCTTTTATTGCATATAGCGGTCATTGAACATTATCAAAGCATTATCTAAACAGTTATGATTTATATTACCTATTTAGCACTTTCGTTCGATGAATTAGAGGAGGTAATGGCTCAGCTCTGGGCCATTACTTTTAGTTTCCATCGTTAACTACTAATGCATCGTTGCTTATTATTTGCTTACCTATATCCTATCTCCATATAGATTTACCTACCCATGCAGTTATTTCCTACTCGTAATAATGCACGTATTATATTATACGTAAACGTAACCAGTCTTTACCGACAATGTTACCTTTATGGCGTCATTTATTATCAGGTGTGATTCATTAGTTCAACGTGTTTTTATTAAAAGTACTGAAGAGATAAACAGACCCATAGAAGTGCATTCACTGTGGACGACGGGCGTGTTCATGTTACTTAGGTGACATCGGTCGTAATTAATGGTGGACGACGGGCGTGTCCATGTTACTTAGGTGATATCGGTCGTAATTAGTTGTGGACGACGGGCGTGTCCATGTTACTTAGGTGACATCGGTCGTAATTAATGGTGGACGACGGGCGTGTCCATGTTACTTAGGTGACATCGGTCGTAATTAATGGTGGACGACGGGCGTGTCCATGTTACTTAGGTGATATCGGTCGTAATTAGTTGTGGACGACGGGCGTGTCCATGTTACTTAGGTGACGTCGGTCGTAATTAGTTGTGGACGACGGGCGACGTCAACGTTACTTTTGGTGACATCGGTCGTATTTTTCTAATATCGAAACTCTTTATTCAACGCATCAAGTTCATTGGTCTATCTGAGATCTAAGAGTAGAAATGTCAAATTTCCATTGGCGACATCAGTTTTCTTTCAAATCGGTATGGATTATACTTCTTAAAATTGTCTGTTCGACGATTAAAAATTGCTTACGTATCTAATCATCAAAATACTAATTCCGGTTTTGCATGGCCTGCGTAACTCTGGTTCAATGAACTCAAATTTGCTTTGAATTTCAGTTTCATTTTCAAAATTTGAACTCTTTTTTATGCGAATCCGCACAAGAGTCCCAACTGCTCCCAACCGTCTGGAGCCAGTGAGACTATGGCATCCCCAATTTGTGAGGTTGAAGGTAGTAGGGAGGGGAAGGATATAGGGTAGAACAAGGTGTGGGAGTACCTGGCTATTCAGATCTGGTCACCAAATACGGCCAGAACCATTTCAAGCAACGTTTCAATTCTGAATGGTGGTCTTACACCAGGTCTATACTGAGAGTATGAAGAATTCAAATAAGCGATAAAGTATCTACCTAGTGTAGGTATACAGAAAATGATTGAAAATAACGAAAACTGTTTTTTCGAAAATTCAGTTTACTATCTTCATCTAAGGTCTGCGCTAGCACTATATAATTTTGTCTTACGTGTTTTAGCAATTAAAAAGTCAATTTATTGAAAAACAAGAAGAGAATTTTATATTTTGGCTTTTTGTGAGACAAGCTCAGATAGAAAGCTTTGCTTAATATCTTTAAATTGTTGAGTAATTAAATTTATAATTACTAGGTTCTTTGGAATTCATAATAATATGCCAACGATTACCGACCGTATTTTCATAAACCGGATTTCGCGCACGTGTATGGAAATAGAAAATGAAAAAAAAAGAATAATTTATTTTAATTAATAAATAAATATCTCTCTAAATTTTAAATACGCGCTGGAAAAAAAAGTTGATCTTTTATTTTGCAAATATTGTTATCGCTTTGTTTTCTTTTAATGTATAACTCTCTTTCCTCTGCAATTGGTGGCGCAAAAGTTCTTACTCGATTTGCTAAAGCAGTAACTTATGAACTTATAGACTCCATTTGCAAAAATGAAAGATGATTTTTGTCGCACCTTTTCTACGGGGGTGTCCGGGGGTGAAATGCACTAATTGATTGTGATTCTACATTAATATGGGAGTAAAAAAGATAAATAACTTATCATGTAGATTCACCTCCCGGGGACAAATTATGTAATGTGTTCATATTCAATAATATAACCATGTAGAATCTACTAGCTTCGTTGATGGATACCCATTGCTTCGTTAATAAAGCGTAAGATGAATTAGAAATTATTACACTTCCCAGTGATAGCATCCTTAAAAGCACAGACAATAAAAGCGACGAAGTGTTGTAACTCATGAACCTCGTTAAATACGTAACTGTGCTCTCATCGTTAAAGCATTTTTTGTGTCAACCTATCTATGTGAACGTGCTTTTTCTCAACTAAAAGTAATTAAAACCAAATACAGAAGTATGTTAACTAACGAACACGTCAAAAATTGTATGATTTTGGGTTGCACAGAAGATTTTAAGTAGCTTTCTGAAAATATGGACAGCCAAGTATCGCACTAGTTTTTTGCTGTTCCGGTCTATTCTGTTTGAAGTGTAGTAAGTGTTAACATAATAAATAAAAAAGTGGAGTAATTCTATAATGTAGTTTCCTTTCATCACTTATGTTTTTTTAAAAATTAAACAATAACTTTGTAAACATTACTTTTAGGTAAATGCTTAATGCCGACCGGGTTTCGCTACAACCGTAGCTTCATCAGGGCAGTATTATACCCGGTTGGCATTAAGTATTTACCTATAAGTGATGTTTACAAAGTTATTGTTAATTTTAAATTATTATGTCACATCACAAAGTAACCGCTTATTATGAAGAAACTTATGTTTTTATTAAGTTTGCGGTGCCCGCGTAGCGTATCGGGATTTTCAAAATAGCCCTTGGAGCAATCTGATGTAGATGGATTTTATGGTTATTAATGACTGTAACTTTTTCTCTCTGAGTTCAAAAATTAACACACTTTACGAGTAGGCAGGCCGAGTTCCCTTGGTATGGCCACGTCTACTCCGATGAAGGACACTGCAAGGCTGTCGGAAACGTTACCAAAGCAGGAGCATGTTGGAGAGAGCGCAGAAGAAATTTGTGAGATTCCTCTACCTGAGGGAGTATGGCTACTACCCGTGGCTCTATCCTACTGACTTTCTCTTGGGCATGCTCAGTATGAACCATCGACGGGTCAGAAGAGATGTGCATATTGTATCATACTTCTTCAAACTGATTCGTGGATGGTTTGAAAATCAGACTATCATGGAAAGTATTAGTCTCTATGTTCCTGATGGTTATCTCCGTCACCGACAGCATAGACTGTTTTATCTCCCGGCCTGCAGGACTAACTTGCCTGCAGGTCATGCCGGTGGGGAGAGCAGTCTTGCTGTTGAACAGAATCAATTCGGATATCGACATATTTAGCTGAAGGTGAAGCTGCCTTAAGGCAAGCTCTATTGATGCTGGTATAGTTGATACACCGCTTATTTATTATGTAATACCATTTTACAAATGTACTTAAAAACGAATTAAAATGTATTTATTGTTTTTGTGTTTAGTTCGTAAAACTCCATTTATTTAAAAAAAAAATCTAATTTAATAATATAATTATTAAGTTCTGCAAGTATTTTTTTGGTTTGGACAGTTCGAAAATGGCCTTGAAATACGAAACAGCTGTACCAATAACAAAAACCAAATAATACTTGCAGAACTTAATAATTATATTATTAAATTTGATTTTAATTAAATAAAAAAATAAAAAACAATTTAAGTGTAATTTTGTAATGTTTTTAAAGGAATAAACAAATTGAAATGAAAATTGAATTGAAGCTTATCCCAAAAATCAATCATCATATATATATCAAAAATCTTTTGAATGGCACCTCGTACCATTGAAATCGATTTTGCTGACTAAACTGCAGAGAAAACATCTTATACTACTCCCGGCTAGCTAATTCTCACGTGCGAACAATAATACCCACGTAGAGCATTGGACAGTAGATTATTATCTGCGTTACTGGGCAGGAGTAGGTGCAGCCAGCTAATGCGTACATATAATAGCTACTATCAGGAATAGGTGCCGTCAGCTAATGCGCACATATAATATTTTCTCTTTTATTCCAAAGTCTAACTGAAAGGTATATTGAGTTTTCTAGAAAATGTAATGATTATAATGGTAAACTACTAGGCTTCCTCTTGGCCACGTTTTTTGTCGTTTCTTGTTTAACACGCATGTTATGATTATGTGTGGGTGTGCCTACAGGATAACAAGTTAAATTAGCTGTAATGAAAAGGGTTAAAGAAACAGATATCCCTCAGATAGAAAATAATTGACTTTCTGAGGTCTTTAAGTAGAACTGGGTATTATTGAAAAAAATAAATATGTGTTCTACAGCAAAAAATGTATATTTATATATATATATACATAAATATACATTTTTTGCGGTAGAACACATCACGGTGATGTGTGGTGTGATAATGAAATTTTCCTACTTTTAAGAAGTAGAATCCAAGTCCAATCAATCTTCATCTGTTTTTATTAAACTTATTTATATTGCATCCATACAACACAGCATAGTCCGGTTAAAAAGTAGGTATTTTTATTATTTTGACATATTTTCATTATTTTATATGTACCTTTGTTTGCATTATAATAAATATATTACACTGCGCGAAATTTAGTTCGGGATTTGCACCCAAACGTCGCGCATTCATAAATCTGCAAGTCCTCCATCATTATACAAACTACAATAATTATTACAGCTTTTTGCGTTGTAAAATGCTACGTGAAAATTGTTTTTATAAATAACTACACGAGTACAAATATTTCATGTGACTCGAAAACCATAATTTATCAGACTTAGAGGAAATTTAATTACGGTTTAGACGGTTTTTTATAATATTTAATGGCGCCGTTTTTGTGAAATATCATCTCAGTGGTGCTGTACAAATATATCTTATAACTAACTATAGACTAGACAACCTATCACCAGATTGCATCCACCGGTTCATCGATCACTAATACAAAGCTATATGTCCATTAGATCAATGAACGTGATGCAGCGTTAGAATCTATGTATTATTATTTATTTTTATTCTGTAAAGATAATATAGAGGACCTTGCTTACGTTACAACATAAATATTTGTCAATTTCTCGGTTTCATGTATAGGTATCAAAAATGTATGCATTTACTCTTCCTATCCTAAATTTATAAATTGGAAAAGTTAACCGAACCATTTACCCAATTTCCGTATTTACTAAGCCAGATAAAGCTCTGCCAAAGATAGACCTCGTCTCTCACTTCCCAAACACGGATTAAATCACCTATCAATGTAGTATATACGCATTTTCTCTCGCTGGGGGTATTATACCAACAATTACCCACTGATAAAATGCATTAACATTACGCACTACAAGAAAGTAATAGGTACTTTCTCTTTCTAATCAGTCTGATAACATGAATTTCCAGTTGTGCTCAGTTGCGTTGCTTTTGAAATGGTAAAACGCGTTTTTTTACCTTACGAAGGTTGCTTATGGTTCTATCACTATTACGGCTCTGATGTTGGCGAATTTTTGCGTTTTTTCTTTGATTTTTTTAAAACTATATTCAGACTGAAGTACAATTTTAGTCGAAGATATTTTTTGGTGCGAGATTTGGTGCTCTGCTATTGACATTAATAATTATTGCTAGAAGGGGCTTTTTTGCTATAACCACTCTGTCAGTCGTCACTTTGACGTTTAGGCTTTGGGTCTTGACTACGTTATCATAGATTTATGAGCTAATTATAATATGTGTATGGGGCAACCATTAATTGCAACAACATGATGAACAAGTTTTGTAACAAGTGTGACATGTACAGATTCAGTCTCAATGCGACTTAGCTCCAAATAACATCCGTTCTAATTATCTACCACACTAAACTTTTATTTTTTTAACAATCTTTCAATGTGTACAAATTTAGGGAAATTAATTTAAAATAGTCCAAATCACTACCCTTTCCTTTCTTTTTAACAACAGTCGTTAAAGTGGAAATTAGCTGCAAGCTCTTCTCCAAAAGTTTTAGTAGATGCTACAGGAAAAAAATGCATTGCTGGGCATATATATAGACTCGAACATAATCTTTAATATTATGAATGTGTATTATGTTCGCCAGATATTAGAATAATCCTCACTCAAACACAAACATATATTCACGTATACATAAATACTACACAAAAGTTTAAAACACTCGCTGTACCCGAAACAATAAAAAAGATTTACTCCAAATTCCTGTAATGCATACTACTTTCGGTCAAATAAGTTTCAGGTACATTGCAACAAAATTGTACACTACTCTTCCAGAAAACATAAAAAATGTGATACACAAACAAATTTAAAAATAACATTATAATTTGTATCAAAAGTAATAATAGGGCCTTTACCAGTGCCCTCACCCAAATTATAATTTATTGATCTAACAAAACTATTGTAATATAAGTGTAGGTACATCCACATGTATTTAAATTAACTTTTAAAATGACTGCCTGAACACGGGCCACCCGCTAGCCTAGTGAGGCAGGTTATGAGAAACCTCAACTTCTTCTGTTTGTTATACCTATACTACCTATTGTTTTTATATTATTATTTTCTGCTGTTAATTTTATTTACTACCTAATTTTTAAACAAATGTACATTATGAACACTTAAAATGTATTCCTATTCCACTTATGAAGGCGTCTTACACATACAGGTCTCGTATACAGGAACACAGATAGGTACACATTATGGTGATTGATTTTGGTACGGTGTTGCTTGCTGCGCTTTCTCCTCCTTTAGCCAACGAATGAGATAAATCCCTTAAAGTACATCATCATAAGGACATACACATTTTTACCCGGCTAGACACTGAAAGGTTGCCAAACGTTGACTAAGGAGAAGGACACGCAGCATGACTCATTGCCTCATGGTTACTGCCTTAAACTGGTGTATACATAGTTTATAATATGATTTATAATTACTTATTGACATCAATGATTTCACTTAATCTTTTTTTTTCTTTTGTTTACAGGTTTGGATTTCTTTTATTCTGAATTTACTCAACAGAAGTTCTCCCTGGCATCTCTATCTTATATCGTGTCGCATATATAATTAACGTCCTCACCCAGTAAGTAGATTAAATAAACATAAAACGTGTTTTCGTTTCAGCCTTCTCATGTCACATATAATAATTCAGGTTAAAACAACAAACATAACTCACTAGTTTTGTGTAAAACGAATTCTAGAACATTCGATTTCCACGACTTCTCATATTACAAGAAAACTATCGCTAGGTTCTACGTTCCTTTAACCAACTCTCTTACATTGGCAGGTGATCAATGAAGGCAGAAAACCTGTGATTACCATAAAAAAACAACCAACCACAAAATTAAATTAAAAGATAGAGAAAAATTAAAATAAATTTCTTAGAAATCGGTAAGAAATTGTACGCTCATTTATTCACTTGGCCACAACAATAAGTGGAAGATGACAATAAAATGGAAAATTTCTCAAGGACTCAATGCTGAACATGAAAAACTGCGCAGCTTTCCTTTGGCCATAGAGGAATGCACGCCACTGCTCTCTTACATACGTCACTCTAGTTACTCTCATGTTATGTACTTATTACGCTTTTTTCTACACAATGTTTTTTCGCTTTTTTTGAAAACGACTGTCAGCAAAAAAGTTCGCAATAACCTAAGAAAATCAGGAAAATCTTATTTAGAAATCGCATATCTTCAGTGGGATTCATAAATGTTCAATTTTTATTGTTAAAACTTATTTTCTTTTGTCTGGTTGTGTTCTGCAGAACAACGCTTAATAATTGATTGCCTTGTCACATGTATTC
This sequence comes from Hesperophylax consimilis, assembly GCF_061612785.1. Lineage (NCBI taxonomy): Eukaryota > Metazoa > Arthropoda > Insecta > Trichoptera > Limnephilidae > Hesperophylax > Hesperophylax consimilis. Next base: position 947,189 of record NC_142857.1, read on the forward strand.
TTAAATCAATACATCTTATTCTGTGCACAAAAAATGTGAAATTAATTGTTTGTGTTTTTTTTTCTTATTGTATCGGACTTACATTTTGTGAAATTATCACGAACTTATAAGTAGATACTCACTAGGTACCCACCGTTTCAGTTTCTCTTATTAATATTCTGAATATTTTGAATGATTTACCATTACTTTTTTCAAAAACCGTTTCTGTTTGGACAGGAAATAATGTAACTTTTATGAGACTTTTTAGGAAGTGTTTCTGAATTTCATGGGAACCAGTTACACAGTTAACAATACCATTTCAAAGGAACTTGAATCAACTTGATTTGAGGCCAAAATAATTTTTTTGAGGACCAAATTTTTTTTTAACCATAGGGTGTACCAAACATCTAGTACGGATATATGCTAATTTATTGTATTTTTATTTGTATGCCTCTATTGAAATACACAAAAAAAACTTTGCGAACTGGACAAAAGTGATGAAAGTACTGAATGGCTAATATTGTAACGCATAACTTGCAAAAATTGTATTTTTACAAAATAATTAAATTAACGCCAAATATGAACACTTAGATTATAAACGAATTTCGCGTTTAACCTTAAGGCGGCTTAACCAGCAGTCGGTCAAAAAGACGGTCTTGCGATCGGACGTTTTTTAGACCGAGACAGAAATACCGAATTCATTCCGCTGCGAGCCGTATACTCGCGCGGCTGATGAAAACTACAGCATGGTTCCGATGAAATAACAATTATTGTTGTTGAAGTTGTAGCTTTCTTCCTAATAAGTAGTTACATACATATTTGTAAATTATACGTCGGAGTGCGTAAACATAAATAAATACAAATGCAGTTTGTTGACATGGTAGATATAAAATATGTAGGTATATGAATATACATTTTTTAAAAATTTCAAATATTTGTTTAATTTGTTTTTTTTTTTTAATAATTTACATGAGTTTTCCAAAGGTGAGTATAGTATATTAAAGTATAAGTGGATAAACAGGTCTTTAAAACACGCGCGATTTTTCGAGCACGACGGCGTAGCCGAGTGCTCGAAATAAAGCAAGTGTTTTAAAGACCAGTTATCCACGAATACTTTACGCTATTTTTTTTATTGGTACACTTTGAAAACATAAATATTGATATTATTATTAAAAATTTGGAAATAAGAACTATTAATGAATTCGTGATGTGACATCACAATATCTTGTTGTCATGGAAATGAAAAACACAAACATTATTTTGCAATCTGTCACATAAGATTAATAGTTGGATTTATAGTAAAAAGTTGACATTTAGACTTCACATTTTGTTGATTTGTTGATGTTGCCATGGTAACTTTAAAAAACGCGCGTTCCATAAAGTGCGATTTAAACACGCTAGAGCGTACTTTAAATGAGTAAAAAAGGGCACCAATAAAAAAAAATCTTTTGTTTTACTTATTTATTCGTTTGTCCGAAAGGTATTACCGTTAAGTTTTATTTCTAATACCTATCTTATCTTACTTATTACTTGATTTGATATGTATGACATTGAAAAGAGGGTTTATTCCTTACAACTGAAGTAGTATATACATTAAAACTAGGTTTTATTTCCTACTATTTTCTACGGTACCTACCTACATATGTAGTTATGCGATTGCATAATATTGTATCGCTTTCATGTATTTGTTTTCATAATTAACGGAGCGACCTGACTCGTCTAATGTCGAAATGTTATTAAATTCACGAGGTAAATTTCGATTGAAAAATCGTAGGTTAGTATGTCAAAAATAACCTCATGTTTTTTCCTAAAACAACAAGCTCAATTCACAATATGACAAAAAGTAACACAAAAAATATTAAATAAGTTGAATTATACCAATGTAATAGTGAATTGGACAATAAAATAGAAATTATGAACAAAAAAATGATTTGAATCGCACATCATGAATCGAAATTCATTTGGTTCGTTGCACTTTTTGACCACCAATCACAAAAAGTTTCACCTACTTTGGCATAAGTTTCAACATTTATACATGAAACATCGATGTCAGACATAAACTCCTGATAGTCCATAGTTGATTCTTTTCCCTGGAAATTGAACAACACAAAATTATCGCCAAATGTTATAAAAAATATATGCTTATTATGACTGATTTTTTCGAACGACCCTGTAGCATATAAGTACGTACAATGTACACGGATAATTAAATATCACTAACCTTTGTTTTTTTTTTTTAATATATCTCCCACGTACGTTTTTGATTTCGTAATTTGTGTTTTCTAATAAAACTTTTGTTCCAAGGATATTTTCCTTCCCATTTTTAAGCGAGGAATTTATTTAAAATGTTATTAACTAGACCGGCGTAGACTACACGTCCGCTTGCCGCCCCGTCGCGGCGTGAATGACAAAATTTGGTCTTGTGCCGAGTTAATAAAAATGCACAAACGCGAATCGAAATTAATTACTATTATATACCTTAAGAATATATTTTTTTGTCATAAATTATTTCTAATGTTTCAATAATGTCTTGGTTAATTATTTTTGTAAAAAAATCTGAACTATACCAATTTGTAAGACCATAAATAAATAGTCCAATTGAGGGATTTTCGTCACAAAACGCGTGCTCGGATTTATTTATTAGTAATTTTATTTGAAATAAAAACAAAATTCTTATAACTACTTCTAATAGATAATTTATAGATTGTTTATACTGTATTATTATATGATTTGAAATATTTGTTGTATAATACAAATTCACCTTTGAAAATGCAACAAATCTGCGCATCGTCCAACGGTAACATTTTATTATGATATGAAAATAATATTATTTTACAAAATTTAACAACTTACTTTACAAGATAAAATAACGATCTTTCGAAATCAATTTGTGTTTTTTTCTAGAAAAGTGTCCATACGTCTAAAAGTGGCCTCAAAAATGCCAAATTTCAGGTCAAGTCTACCTATTTCGCCTTAAACCACGATTTACACGACTCTATCAAATTTAATAATATGTATTTTTTATGTATAGGTAACTTACTCACAATAAAGTAAATTATGATGACCTTAATGAATCCAACTTTCTCAGCTTGGACATTAACTATTCAAGACACGAACCATAATCGACATTGACCGGAGAAAAAGTCAATGTTGACACGCTCAGAATATAAATAGACCATCGTTCTTACATGAGTACCGCACACGATTCCCATTTGCTGTCAACTGTCTGGAGCCAGTGAGACTATGGCATCCTCAATTGGGGTATGTTATGCGGCTGGTTGTATTGGGGAAGGGTGGGAAATGGGATGAGAATTACCTGGCTACGTTTCAATTCTGAATGGTGGTCTTTCACCAGGGGAATACTGAGAGCTTGTTCCACTAAGGTAGTGCAAATATACTTTATATTATATTTAAAATTGTGAAACTACACAAATGAATTAAATCAAATTTACTTGCGCACGTCGGGCTTTGAACACGTGACCTCCCGATTCGTAGTCGAGAGCCTTATACCTCAACGAACGCAGGCACTAATTTCACAACCACTAAAAATATCCAAACTATTGAGCGAGGAGTGAAGAGAGTAGCACTCGGGAATAGTCTCCGAAAGTGTACCTGTTCACCGTATAATACGTATAGCATCGGTACATTTAAGTTATTTTCGGTTTTCAATTAGTACAAAATGAACCATTTTTTTCCAGCTAAGCTTTGGTTTTTTCCCAGGTGGACAATGAATGTCCACGGGTATCTTGGCGAACACTCGACGCGTAGATACATTTCTCCGCCCATAAACAAGTCTCTTGCAACCAGAGTTCTATTGTCTGTAATTACGTTTGTCCATGGCTGCTGTTCTTGCAATCATTTGTAATATACCCTCATTATAATTTTTATTTAGCATTCAATTTCCTTATTGCACGATGCACAAATTAATGTACACTCGGTGGGTTTCTAGATTTAGAAAACGCACCAACGTAGCAAAGAACAAATCGTTGATCATTGATTGTGCTTTTTAAATCCACCTTTTGTAATGAACTTTTCGTAATCAACGCAGAGTGTAGTAATTAAATACCCATGTAAATAACATAAGTTCTCGTCTAAGTAATTTATGCCTAACCTAATTTAGATTCGGCAATAATGTAATAAATTGATGGTATTATTCATTCAGATGTTCTTTGATATCTTAGTATGTAACTTCCTCTGTTTAAAAATAGGAAAGTAAAATAATAATTGTATTTGGCTCAATGTTTGCGAAATATTCTCAAAGCCTTAATTTTTTTCCAAATGTTTCTGACTTTCTGGTGTTTTTATTTTATTTATTTTACATTAGATACATTTAAAGCAGATATAACAGTAATAACATAGCATTATGAGAGCATATATTTAAAATGAGTAGGTACAAGTGTTATTACGTTTGGTAGGTCGAATTTAGTTCCTAGCTAGGCAGATTGCCTGTTCTAAGGAACCAAATGTTTGTGAAATGCCAAATGTAATTTAATTTTTACTCTTTTTTTTAAATTAAGTATACTTTATATTAAGTTTTTACTAAATTTAACATTAAAGGTAAATATGTATAGTTTTAAGTGACATTATATAATAGTTTTTCAGTCTTATATTAAGCTTTTACTAAAAGTGACATTAGTAGTTAAACATGTATAGTTTTAAGTGACATTATATAATAGTTTTTCAGTCTTATATTAAGTTTTTACTAAATGTGACATTAATAGGTAAACATGTATAGTTTTAAGTGACATTATACAATAGTTTTTCAGTCTTATATTAAGTTTTTACTAAAAGTGACATTAATAGTTAAACATGTATAGTTTTAAGTGACATTATATAATAGTTTTTCAGTCTTATATTAAGTTTTTACTAAATATGACATAGGTAAACAAGTATAGTTTTAAGTGACATTATAAAATAGTTTTTCAGACTCCTCCCTACCTAAGCCAATCAACCATTTAGTATGTGCGTTATGCGTTTAGTATATGTGTTTTAGTATATGCGTTTAAAACCATTTTATTTGATATTTATTATGTATCTTAAGATCATTGAGTACTAGGCATATAGTTACAATTGCAAAGAGGAAGATTAAACAATAATAATATGGTAATTTATGTTGTTTGATGGAAGTAGATGGAGATAATGCTTGTGTTTGGTTCATATTGCCCAATGTTAATAATAAGAATATTGCAATAATTGATTCGTGTGTTCTGTAAATGGCAATAATGTGATAAATATATTTATCGAGTTTTATTTCGGTTTGAATACAGTTAGTGTGTAATATTGAGTGTTCTAAAATCGTAACAATACTGAATTTCCTGTGGACGAATACTGAAATTCCACTATTTTTATTTATTTTTGTCGGAATGTATGTATAGTTAGGAAGGTGATAAGCTGGTGACTCATCATTTGTGAATGTCTCTGTTGATATTATGCAGTCTGGTTGAAATATTAAGTTATTGATTTTAATAATAATAATAATAAATTCTAGTATCAAAGTTCCGGAAAATACTTCGAATATTTTGGTGTAGTTTGAATAAATCGTTAAATTTGTTCGATATAGTATTTGGTAGATAAATGGTTTGAAGATTTTTTAGTTTTTTTTTGTTAGAATTCGAGTGGTTTGTACATTCAGGGGGGAACGTACGGTCCAGGGATTTACATTTCCAATATTCAATACATATTCTCAAATATCCGATGTTGATCTGTTGTTGAATTATAGTTATTACACATAGTAAAAGTATAACAATATAAATAATTTTAATATAAGAAGAACCTAAGAAATAAAATTTTTGTTTATGAGATATTTTATCTGTTCGTATTTCGTTTAGTTGATGTTCAGGATGTGACAGCAGTTCGGTTGAAAGTGGTAATATCGAACGAAAGAATAATAAAAATGACAGATAGTCATATTTTTTATAGAGCTAATTCGGAATCTATTAGGAACGGTCGTGAATTGTCATCCTTCTTAATGAATATTTGACCGGCTTTAGACCAAATGTATTTGAAGTTACATTCTGCTGTGAACTGTCGCGTTAGGTATAGCGTCGTAATCGTTTAGCGCGTAAGGTAAGGAGTTCAGAAACATAGATTGGCGAGCGGGGACCCGATAATCCAATTATAACATTATTTAGTTTATCACTGTTTTGTTCACAAGATCTGTTATATGTTTTGATATCGTTATGTAGTTGTTCTTTTAAAGCCGTTGAGTTACAACGAATTATCACGGTTCTGGGTTTCACTGTTGGAGGTATATTTATATTTCGCGGAGTGACTCTGTATATATTCTCTATGTACACGAACACTTTCAATGGAAAACACTATTACGTTAAAAAATATTTGTTTCTTGTTAATACTTGGTGATACTTATGTGTAATGATTCACTTTAAATAGGTTAAATTTTTAATTTTGACGGGAGTAGATCAAAACATATTAACACTGTCAAAAGAGTATTGTTGCAATGTGTTTTAGGCCATCATTTCAAATTGTGGAGAGAGGGATGGTGAATTTGTGTATTAATTTTGTTTAAACTGACAAGTTTTCAAACTATATGGAAGATTAATTAATTATTATAAGCAATAATTAGTCGGTACCCAAACCCGCCTCCCAAATTATCAATTAATCTATCCTAAACATATCAATTCCGATCTCGTTTTTAACCGGATTACGAATAATTTTAAGATATTCTTTATAAATTATCTAAATTTTATATCAGTAAGTTTTCTCCGTACAATAAGTTGGGTATGAAGTAAAATGGGTATGAAACATTCTGTTCGGATTGTTTACTGTTAGGTTTACCTCCTCTCTGTTTAGCCTTTTGCTGTAGTTGCCTATAAAATATTGATTAAAACGTAAATATTTATTCAGGTTATTTTTTTTACTAAAGTTATTTTCAGGTACATACAAATTAGGTTTTGTAATTCAGTTTGTTTTACATTTATATTTTTATACTACTCTTCTTAGAGCATTTGCTTGAAGATGTATTTTAAATATTAGCCAAACTTTTAATTTTATTTCACCAACCGCCTCTGCTTTAAAGTACATAAACACAATTTGATGTTGTTTATGTGTTTAAACGAATAATTAAATGGTCAATTTTGGTCAGCCATAATTAATTCTCCGGTTAACGAATTCCCATTGCGTGAGCCGTATGTCTTATCACCCATTTACCCGAATTACTCGAATAATCACAGCTATTTTAAACGTAAGTTGCGAGAAATTTGTTTCCGTTTTCTATTTAATTTCGTAATAAGCTGCGAGCGGCATACTATTATTATCTTGATTGTGATATTTAAACTTTTGCCAGCATTCATTTACTGCGTTGTTCACATTGACAGGTGGAAATAAAAAACGTGGAAGATTGAAATATTACATAAGAACACAACTTTAAATGATTGTAGTAATTTAATTGAAAATCAAAAATTTAATCAAATAATGCGGTTGTATTGAGTTGTAACTCATTAATTCGCGTATCTCGTTTTAATCTACCGATTTCAATATTTGAATCCATTGCTTTTTAACATATATGTCGATTACAAGATGTTGTTGTATTCTCTATTATTTCATTTAAATAATTAGGTAATTAGAATATGTATTATTTATTATTGCAGTGGTGGAAAGGGCACTGGTTGAAAAATGTGTTTATGTTTATTATTTGATCAGTAAAATAATTTTTGTATTGTTATTATTATTATTATTATTTGTTCAATGACGTGCGCTAATGTACACGTACGCGAAAGTAAACGGGCACGAGCGGAACCCCCGTTTACAGTTGATGTTCGCTTTATGAGAACTGGTCGTTTCTTCGACTCGTTTTTGTGTAAGTCGGCTTGTGTGTGGAACAAGCTACCGGTATCTGTTTTCTTCCTTCATATAATCCGGACCTCTTCAAGACCCGTACTGTGTGTATACTTAAAATAATTATTAATTTATTTAATTATTTTAGGAAGAAACAAGTTGTCCTTTAAAACATTAATTTGAATTATATTCATACGCAATATGAATAAATAGTTTGGTCCAAATATAAACTCAATTCTTTCAAGAAAGACATACCAATACAATATTGCCTCTCTTTAGTATTTGTACAAAACTATTTATTCTTACTCATTTTGGTACGGGCGCAAACAAATAATTCATCTTAATATTATAAAGCGTAAAGTATATTTCCTTAAAATAATTAAATTAACGCCATCTATAAAAAGGCAGATTATGAATTATTTTAAGTTTGTCTAATATTTAATATAAATAAAATAATGTTTTTACCTGAAATATTTGATCCAACTGATCCTCTCTCCTCTCCTCTCCTCTTCTCGGCTTTCACTTTTTGTTTTCAAGAACAGTCCATAATGTCACAAGACGAATTTTGATTGTTTCAAAACTGCTCGACACTCACAAGTTCACTTGGCGGTGTTCAATGTTCACTCCAGTTTGTTTCTATTCACTTTATTTTATCGATTTCGTAGTTATGTTTATAATTCTCGACTCTGCACCCTGATAAAGACTTTCGGTCAGTGATCTATGAATTTCACAAAGGAGTAATAATAATTTTTGTTCAAAAAGAAAATCACAAATCTAGTCGGATTTTTCCAACGAGTTTTCTTTTTTTTGTATATCTCCGTATATATTATAACGGGGAATATTTTGTATATCTCCGTATATATTATAACGGAGAATATTTTGCTCTAACTAATTTATCGATTTTTACTTTAAACCGGGGACTCTTCAAATAGTCAAATCTAGTCGGATTTTTCCAACGAGTTTTCTTTTTTTTGTATATCTCCGTATATATTATAACGGGGAATATTTTGTATATCTCCGTATATATTATAACGGAGAATATTTTGCTCTAACTAATTTATCGATTTTTACTTTAAACCGGGGACTCTTCAAATATTGATTAACATTGAGAAACTTTAATGGTTGTTAAAAAATGATTTTTTAGTACTTACTACTTTTGTTATAATGTAAATGATATTGTTATGAATTATTATCTTGTACTAAATATATAATTACTTAAAAAATTCTAAAAATTGATTCCATGAAAATTGATACAAATTAATTATTAGTGTCAATTTATAATACCTTTCTATATATATTTATAATAATTTTAAAAATATATACATAGATAAGAGTGTCTGTGGAGGCGGCGCACAGTGGGCTGAAAATCGCCTTTCATAGACATAGAGACTTGAATTTTCAAGGGTATTTTTTTTTGCTAGAAATGGATTCTGCTGATCATTACTATGCTATAAAATGTCGTACGAAGCAATTGCGTGTACAAATGAAGGAGTTATAATTTTTTTAAGAAAAATTTGTATGGCGCCGACATTAAAAATGAGGCTATCTCTGGAATCGTAAGGTTGGCCGTTCTATCCTTACACACAGATAATACTACTATTTATTCGTATTTTTTTGACATACTTCATATTGTGGCGCAAGGTGCGATTTTTTTTTTTAAAATCCTCAAAGTTGAAAAAACCCTTTTTAATGTTGATGATTCATTTGAATGCTTAAATGCTTTTAGGCTTACAGTGTAAATAAAATATTGTAAACTAGACAAAGCATACTCATATGTAAAGCATTTAAGCATTAAAATGAATCTTCAACATAAAAAAGCTTTTTTTTTAACTTTGAGGATTTTTTTTTTAAAAATAACAAGTTTCGCCACAATACGAAGTATGTCAAAAAAATACAAATAAATAGTAGTATATTTGTGTGTAAGGATAGAACGGCCAACCTTATGATTCCAGAGATAGCCTCTTTTTTAATGTCAGTTCCATACAAATTTTTCTTAAAAAAATGATGACTCCTTCATTTGTACACGCAATTGCTTCATACAAAATTTTATAGCATATTAATGATCAGCAGAATCCATTTCTAGCAAAAAAAAATACACTTGAAAATTCAAGTCTCTATGTCTATGAAAGGCGATTTTCAGCCCACTGTGCACAGTGTTTTGGCTTGCAATGTAAATAAAATATTGTAAACTAGATAAAGCATACTCATATGTAAAGCATTTAAGCATTAAAATGAATCATCAACAAAAAAAAGATTTTTTTTCCACTTTAGGATTTAAAAAAAAAAAATCGCACCTTGCGCCACAATATGAAGTATGTCAAAAAAATACAAATAAATAGTAGTATTATCTATGTGTAAGGATAGAACGGCCAACCTTATGATTCCAGAGATAGCCTCATTTTTAATGACAGCGCCATACAAATTTTTCTTAAAAAAATTATAACTCCTTCATTTGTACACGCAATTGCTTCGTACGACATTTGATATCATAGTAATGATCAGCAGAATCCATTTCTAGCCAAAAAAAATACCCTTGAAAATTCAAGTCTCTATGTCTATGAAAGGCGATTTTCAGCCCACTGTGCGGCGGGCGTTTGTTTTTTGTACAAATCTTAAAAATGTTTAAATCCGAGATTGATGAAATTTGCACACTTGAAGTTCAAAATAAGAGGAAATTACTAACAAAAAACGTGCATAGTTGCACCAAACATGGTCAATGATATAATAAATTCCTAATACTGAAAAATATGCAACTATAGACTGTTTATAAGGAAAATCAATTAAATAAAATCAAATATAAATAATACAGAATCACCAGCGAACGAAAAAAACTATTTAATAATTATTAAGCGTGTTAAAAAATATGTATTTTTATTTATTTGAAGTGTGCATAAAACCGGCATGATATTTCGTGCACGTTTTATGCAAAAAAATTAACAATTCTCAACTAGCCATCGCATTACTGCAACGGCATTTATGCCAGCCTTCCAAAATATCAAATTGACAAACTTCAATCAGTGTTTAATGCAGCAGCACGGCTCATAACCGGGGTTTCAAAATATTCGCACATTTGAAAACACCTTCGTAACCTTCAATGGCTCAAGAGTTCTGAAAGAATCCAGTACAAATTGTGCTGTATGGTGTTTAAATCCATCAATGAAATGGCCCCACCCTACATCTCTGAACTATGCTTCCCGGAAAACACTGGTCTGAGGCAGTCAACTCTTAGATCAGCAACATCATCAGCTGTAGGCAGACTGATAGAACCTAAGTGCAAGCCAAATATTAAGTTTGATGATCGCTCGATCAATTTCGCTAATAAACAATTAGTTTATGTTAATTAAGTGTTAATCTCAAGTGACCTACCAGGTACATATGGTACTGTATATTATCTCCATAAATAGTTATTAGATCATTGTAGAAGAGTAATATATTTGTACAGTGCCCTTGAGGTGATTTTGCACTAAAACGGCGCTATATAAATCATCCAAATATTATTATTATTATGATGACGAACAATGAAATTAATGCAATAACTTAGCTGCATTTTTTTATAAATAAATCATAAATGCACTATAAAATAATATTATCTGTATAGCAGCGATTGCTATAAAACGTATATCGGGAAGTGGTTGAGCGTGGTCAACTGGTCAGGGTTATTGGTGTCATAAAACTAATACGTGAAGTGCATGTATGTCTTATTATCTTAATAATAAATTTATTGTCTATGTTTTGAAGGAGTGTAACTCCTAATAATTTATGGACATGTAATCTATTCGTATATTGAATAATATACCTAATCTATAAAGAGAATAAAACAAAGTCGCTATCTGTTTGTGCGCTTAGTTCTTCTAAACTAAGAAATGGATTTAGATAGGGAGAATATCTTCCGGAAAGTTTATATAATCCTTGCATATTTTTTTTTTTTTTTTTTTTTTTTTTACTTTATTTATTTTCATTTCTTTACACATATTATACATATTAATAGATAGTATAAAATAACATAATATATAATACCAAATAGTTTACAAAAGAAATGAAAACCCACTAAGGCACTGACTGCCTGAGTGTGGGTAATATAAAACGATTACTATATTTCAAGTACCTAAAGTATAATATACATTAGTAGAAAAAGTTTTTTTTGTTTATAGTTATTATAAAAAGTAAAGAGAAAAACATCATGTACAATAATTTATAAAGTTTCAGCAAGTGAGTTGTAGAAAGGATAAATAAATTTATAGTAAAAGCGTTTCAATATCTGCGTCAATCAGCCATAATTTTACCTCTTTAATATATTCTATCTTTTTATTTATCATTTGAGTTTGTAGTGGTAGAAGGTTAAATGTACGAGGACCAATGAAACTGCTATGCGTCTGCATTAATTTAGTATTGGTTTGGGGGGTGTAAAATATATTATTTGTTCTTTTGCTCATTCTGTTTTCATTTAATTTGAAATTGTTTTTGTTTTTAAATAGATATTTCATAGTTTGTAATATAAATAATTTACGAATGTTAAATAATTTAGATTCCTTGTATAATAGGTCGGTCGAAAATGTTTTATTTTTGTTATATATGACTTTAATTATGTGCTTTTGAATTATTTGTAGAGGCTTAATAAATGTATCAGGTGCACCACCCCATCCTATTATGCCATAAGTGATTGCAGATTGCACCAGGGAGAAGTAGATCATTTTCAATTTTTCAGCGTTTAAAATTTCCTTGAGTCTATAAAATATGTAGGTTAGATATCTTAGTTTTGAAGTGGTTTGATTAATATGAGATTTCCAATTAAGATTAATATCTATTGATACTCCTAAATATTTTATATTTTTGACATTAGCGAGTTCGTTGCACAGGAAGCACATTTCTTGATTGCAAGTTGTATTATGGATTCTAATTTTAAGGTTGTCTTTTGGTTTGTTTTTGATGTTTTTATAAAAAGGTAAGTAAAATGTTTTGCTGTAGTTTAAGACAAGTTTGTTGTATTTTAACCATTTTGAAACAAGTGAAATACATACAGTTGCATTCGAAAAAGTTTCTGTCCAATTATTACCATCCACTATTATTGCCGTGTCATCGGCGTAAGAAACAATTTTACCAGGGATTACAAAATTACATAAATCATTAATATAAATTAAGAATAAAATCGGGCCAAGAACAGTTCCCTGCGGAACTCCGTTTTTTATCTGTGTTTCTGAACTATAATTATTCCCAATTTTTGTTTTTTGTGTTCTGTCTTTAAGATAGTTTGATAGTAATTTTAGTGTGTGTTTTTTGAAGCCCAGTTGAGTTATTTTTTTAATGAGTAAATTATGATTAACGGTGTCGAAAGCTTTTCTTAAATCTAGGAATATGGCAAGACATTTCTTTTTTTTATCGATAGATGTATAAATATTTTTTGTCAATTCATATATGGCATCCTCAGTGCTTAGATCTTTACGAAAGCCGTATTGGTTTTTCGATAGAATTTTATATTTTTCTAAGTGTTCAATGACTCTAAATTTGATGCATTTTTCGAATATTTTTGATAGGTTTGAAACAAGGGATATTGGTCTGTAATTGTCTAATTTATGCGTATCCCCAGATTTATGAATAGGTATTATAGTGGAGATTTTAAACTGTTCTGGAAAATGACCATCTTTGAGGCATATATTAAAGATATGTTGTAATGGCGTTAATACATGTTGTTTTATTTTTTTTAATGTATCACATGATAGGCCATCATTTCCCTTAGAGTTGGATGGTTTTAGGTTATCAATATATTTTTCAATTTCATTAAATGTAATAGGAGAAAAATATTCTATTGAGTTAATTGAATCGTTATTAGAGTCTAATAGAGGAGATGTCTCCATATAATCATGATTAACATTAATGCCGGAAGATTGAAGTACCTCGTCTACTATATTTGTAAAGAAGTTATTAAAACATTCTGCAATGGTCGATTTGTTAGTTATTATTTCATTATTTATTTTAACCTCATTTACAATATTTGAAGACATAATTTTTTTGTTGGCAATTTCATTTATAATATTCCAAGTTTTTTTAGTATTATTTTTAGCATTTTCAATTTGTTCACAATAGTATTTCTTTTTGCAGTTTCGTATCAGTCTATTTAGTAAGTTTCGGTACATTAGATATTTTGTTTTCAGGTAAGGCATTGTTCTGAGATTATTATTTTGGCAATCCATTTGATATTTTATCATTTCTCTATATAATTTATCCCTTTGTTTAATTGATATAATTAATCCAACTGTAATCCAAGGTTTAATTTTTTTATATTTTCTGTTAGTGACAACTATTTTACTTTCACTTTTTAGAATATACTCTCTAAGAGTATTATAGAAATTCTCTAATGCTAAATGTGGATTTTCTATTGATATTACATTTTCCCAGTTTTCTGACTGAAGTAAAGAGTTTAGAGTTTTATAATCAATGTCTACTTTTTCTAGAGTTACAGAATTTTGGTTTAGAGGTGTATTTTTGAAATGGTGTCCATAAAAGGTCGGGTAATGATCTGTGATATTAGTTTCAAGAATTGAAGAGATAATATTGGTCGCCTTGTGCGACTTGACAAATATGTGGTCTAAACATGCAGAGTTACTTAAGGTTACTCTAGTTGGTGAGCTAATATATGACGTATATCCAGAGCTTGATAAACAATCTAGATACTCATTTTGACAATTTACATTTATATTGTTATCATTAATATTTATATTAATGTCACCTGTCAAAATGGAAAAAGTAAAATTGTTTCTGTCAAGATTTCTAACAAAAGATTTTAGTTCTTTTACAAATAAAAAATCATTTAATGATGGGGATCTGTATATGGCTAGTACGTGATATTTATAGTTGTTTTGAAAAAAGGTTAATTTTATTGCATTGGCTGACTTAAATTCAATAAATTCAGTGGCAACATTTTTCAGAGTATTATGAAAGAAGACAGTGACTCCATCATGACCAGTATGCTTACAGGCAGAGGAAATTGTGGTATATTCTGATAAGTTATATGGAATAACATCTTTTATTTGTGTTTCAGTCAAAACAATTACGCTTGGAGAAAAATCTAGGTTATTAATAAGGATACAGAGCTCATCGAAGTGTTTCCTTAAACTTCTAATATTCATATTTAAAATAGAGAAATTAACATTTTTAAAAAGTAGATTTAGTTCATTTGGGTTTGTACATTTATAATTTTCATGTATATGGTTTTCTTCAGCCATGTTAAAGGTTGATTGGTGTTTGCTATGTGGTGTTATTATATTACATTTACGGAAATGAGCGAAAAGTCGATGCTTTGTAATCAAGTATACAAGTACTATTATATTTTCGGGCGCTTACATTGCCAACGCTGACTAAACCTTATGAGATACATTTAAATAGGAATTGTATATCTTAAAAAGTCTTACAGAATGTGTGCGATGGTATATATCTACCTCCTAAGGATAACCCCCAGCAGCGCCGGGTACACGTCAGCTAGTTAATAATAATTATTTAAATAATGTACTACGGAATTGTATATCTTAAAAAGTCTTACAGAATGTGTGCGATGGTATATATCTACCTCCTAAGGATAACCCCCAGCAGCGCCGGGTACACGTCAGCTAGTTAATAATAATTATTTAAATAATGTACTACGGAATTGTATATCTTAAAAAGTCTTACAGAATGTGTGCGATGGTATATATCTACCTCCTAAGGATAACCCCCAGCAGCGCCGGGTACACGTCAGCTAGTTAATAATAATTATTTAAATAATGTACTACGGAATTGTATATCTTAAAAAGTCTTACAGAATGTGTGCGATGGTATATATCTACCTCCTAAGGATAACCCCCAGCAGCGCCGGGTACACGTCAGCTAGTTAATAATAATTATTTAAATAATGTACTACGGAATTGTATATCTTAAAAAGTCTTACAGAATGTGTGCGATGGTATATATCTACCTCCTAAGGATAACCCCCAGCAGCGCCGGGTACACGTCAGCTAGTTAATAATAATTATTTAAATAATGTACTACGGAATTGTATATCTTAAAAAGTCTTACAGAATGTGTGCGATGGTATATATCTACCTCCTAAGGATAACCCCCAGCAGCGCCGGGTACACGTCAGCTAGTTAATAATAATTATTTAAATAATGTACTACGGAATTGTATATCTTAAAAAGTCTTACAGAATGTGTGCGATGGTATATATCTACCTCCTAAGGATAACCCCCAGCAGCGCCGGGTACACGTCAGCTAGTTAATAATAATTATTTAAATAATGTACTACGGAATTGTATATCTTAAAAAGTCTTACAGAATGTGTGCGATGGTATATATCTACCTCCTAAGGATAACCCCCAGCAGCGCCGGGTACACGTCAGCTAGTTAATAATAATTATTTAAATAATGTACTACGGAATTGTATATCTTAAAAAGTCTTACAGAATGTGTGCGATGGTATATATCTACCTCCTAAGGATAACCCCCAGCAGCGCCGGGTACACGTCAGCTAGTTAATAATAATTATTTAAATAATGTACTACGGAATTGTATATCTTAAAAAGTCTTACAGAATGTGTGCGATGGTATATATCTACCTCCTAAGGATAACCCCCAGCAGCGCCGGGTACACGTCAGCTAGTTAATAATAATTATTTAAATAATGTACTACGGAATTGTATATCTTAAAAAGTCTTACAGAATGTGTGCGATGGTATATATCTACCTCCTAAGGATAACCCCCAGCAGCGCCGGGTACACGTCAGCTAGTTAATAATAATTATTTAAATAATGTACTACGGAATTGTATATCTTAAAAAGTCTTACAGAATGTGTGCGATGGTATATATCTACCTCCTAAGGATAACCCCCAGCAGCGCCGGGTACACGTCAGCTAGTTAATAATAATTATTTAAATAATGTACTACGGAATTGTATATCTTAAAAAGTCTTACAGAATGTGTGCGATGGTATATATCTACCTCCTAAGGATAACCCCCAGCAGCGCCGGGTACACGTCAGCTAGTTAATAATAATTATTTAAATAATGTACTACGGAATTGTATATCTTAAAAAGTCTTACAGAATGTGTGCGATGGTATATATCTACCTCCTAAGGATAACCCCCAGCAGCGCCGGGTACACGTCAGCTAGTTAATAATAATTATTTAAATAATGTACTACGGAATTGTATATCTTAAAAAGTCTTACAGAATGTGTGCGATGGTCTATATATACCTCCTAAGGATAACCCCCAGCAGCGCCGGGTACACGTCAGCTAGTTAATAATAATTATTTAAATAATGTACTACGGAATTGTATATCTTAAAAAGTCTTACAGAATGTGTGCGATGGTATATATCTACCTCCTAAGGATAACCCCCAGCAGCGCCGGGTACACGTCAGCTAGTTAATAATAATTATTTAAATAATGTACTACGGAATTGTATATCTTAAAAAGTCTTACAGAATGTGTGCGATGGTATATATCTACCTCCTAAGGATAACCCCCAGCAGCGCCGGGTACACGTCAGCTAGTTAATAATAATTATTTAAATAATGTACTACGGAATTGTATATCTTAAAAAGTCTTACAGAATGTGTGCGATGGTATATATCTACCTCCTAAGGATAACCCCCAGCAGCGCCGGGTACACGTCAGCTAGTTAATAATAATTATTTAAATAATGTACTACGGAATTGTATATCTTAAAAAGTCTTACAGAATGTGTGCGATGGTATATATCTACCTCCTAAGGATAACCCCCAGCAGCGCCGGGTACACGTCAGCTAGTTAATAATAATTATTTAAATAATGTACTACGGAATTGTATATCTTAAAAAGTCTTACAGAATGTGTGCGATGGTATATATCTACCTCCTAAGGATAACCCCCAGCAGCGCCGGGTACACGTCAGCTAGTTAATAATAATTATTTAAATAATGTACTACGGAATTGTATATCTTAAAAAGTCTTACAGAATGTGTGCGATGGTATATATCTACCTCCTAAGGATAACCCCCAGCAGCGCCGGGTACACGTCAGCTAGTTAATAATAATTATTTAAATAATGTACTACGGAATTGTATATCTTAAAAAGTCTTACAGAATGTGTGCGATGGTATATATCTACCACCTAAGGATAACCCCCAGCAGCGCCGGGTACACGTCAGCTAGTTAATAATAATTATTTAAATAATGTACTACGGAATTGTATATCTTAAAAAGTCTTACAGAATGTGTGCGATGGTATATATCTACCTCCTAAGGATAACCCCCAGCAGCGCCGGGTACACGTCAGCTAGTTAATAATAATTATTTAAATAATGTACTACGGAATTGTATATCTTAAAAAGTCTTACAGAATGTGTGCGATGGTATATATCTACCTCCTAAGGATAACCCCCAGCAGCGCCGGGTACACGTCAGCTAGTTAATAATAATTATTTAAATAATGTACTACGGAATTGTATATCTTAAAAAGTCTTACAGAATGTGTGCGATGGTATATATCTACCTCCTAAGGATAACCCCCAGCAGCGCCGGGTACACGTCAGCTAGTTAATAATAATTATTTAAATAATGTACTACGGAATTGTATATCTTAAAAAGTCTTACAGAATGTGTGCGATGGTATATATCTACCTCCTAAGGATAACCCCCAGCAGCGCCGGGTACACGTCAGCTAGTTAATAATAATTATTTAAATAATGTACTACGGAATTGTATATCTTAAAAAGTCTTACAGAATGTGTGCGATGGTATATATCTACCTCCTAAGGATAACCCCCAGCAGCGCCGGGTACACGTCAGCTAGTTAATAATAATTATTTAAATAATGTACTACGGAATTGTATATCTTAAAAAGTCTTACAGAATGTGTGCGATGGTATATATCTACCTCCTAAGGATAACCCCCAGCAGCGCCGGGTACACGTCAGCTAGTTAATAATAATTATTTAAATAATGTACTACGGAATTGTATATCTTAAAAAGTCTTACAGAATGTGTGCGATGGTATATATCTACCTCCTAAGGATAACCCCCAGCAGCGCCGGGTACACGTCAGCTAGTTAATAATAATTATTTAAATAATGTACTACGGAATTGTATATCTTAAAAAGTCTTACAGAATGTGTGCGATGGTATATATCTACCTCCTAAGGATAACCCCCAGCAGCGCCGGGTACACGTCAGCTAGTTAATAATAATTATTTAAATAATGTACTACGGAATTGTATATCTTAAAAAGTCTTACAGAATGTGTGCGATGGTATATATCTACCTCCTAAGGATAACCCCCAGCAGCGCCGGGTACACGTCAGCTAGTTAATAATAATTATTTAAATAATGTACTACGGAATTGTATATCTTAAAAAGTCTTACAGAATGTGTGCGATGGTATATATCTACCTCCTAAGGATAACCCCCAGCAGCGCCGGGTACACGTCAGCTAGTTAATAATAATTATTTAAATAATGTACTACGGAATTGTATATCTTAAAAAGTCTTACAGAATGTGTGCGATGGTATATATCTACCTCCTAAGGATAACCCCCAGCAGCGCCGGGTACACGTCAGCTAGTTAATAATAATTATTTAAATAATGTACTACGGAATTGTATATCTTAAAAAGTCTTACAGAATGTGTGCGATGGTATATATCTACCTCCTAAGGATAACCCCCAGCAGCGCCGGGTACACGTCAGCTAGTTAATAATAATTATTTAAATAATGTACTACGGAATTGTATATCTTAAAAAGTCTTACAGAATGTGTGCGATGGTATATATCTACCTCCTAAGGATAACCCCCAGCAGCGCCGGGTACACGTCAGCTAGTTAATAATAATTATTACTTCATTGTTTTTAATGATAAACTAATGTTCACCAACAAATGTAGATATAATATATCTCGACGCCATCTAGTGGGAAATTCAGCACTAACAAAGCCTTTCCTACAAATATAAATTTGGTTGTTTACAGGTGAAAAAATATAATACGCAGTAATTTTCGATTGAAGTACTTGTACATATTGAATTATTTGACAGGTTGGGAATAAGCCGACGTAGCTCAGTGGTCCAGAGAACCTGACCGGACATCAGAAGGTGCGGGTTCAATTCCAGTCGGCGGCATTTATTTTTACTCTGGAGATATTTTCAATTTGTATGGATATTTCAGGCGAGTAATTTTTGCTTGTTATTACTTCTTCAGTAAATTGCAAAAATTACTTTGTGGGGTCATTTTATTTGAATGAAAATAAATTATATTTTGTACCCCCTATTTAATCAAAAGGATAAAATTATCCTTTTAATTATTAAATCCCTTTTTTTCTTGGTAGAGCATTATAATATCATTATTTAAATTATGATCAAATAAATAGTGGTGTATACAAAGAATTTCATTTTCACAAAATAATTATGAATATGCGAGAAAGGCTGATTGGTTAATGACTGTCGCGTGTATATGGCACCTAAGTTACTCTTGAAGTTTATTACTATAGTAGGCTATTGACCAAGTGGAAGTTGTTTAGTTTCTAGTTGAGAATGATTAGTCTGAAGGTGCGTAAACTTTCCGCTTTGGTAATTTAAGATTAATTTTATGACTACCGATACATTTAGGTACTTTCAATAAAACTCACCTTTTTGTGATTCATCTTAAGCCCAAAAAACCCAATTTCTACCGATTTATAACAAGTTTCTCGTTAACTCTTTAAGAGGAAGCTACAAGCTAAAAATGTGTATATTCTTGGTATACCTTATATTGTAGGTAATAGGCATTAAAATCGCTTGACGAACGTAGTCTAGAAACGTTCGATTTCAAGCACTTGTTTTTATTTATTTTGTAAATAATTTTATAAGACAGCAAAAAAGTTAATCAAATGAAACTGTCACAGAAAACCTTAGCTATAATACTGTATTTTTTAAGTTGCTTACTTTATGCGTTCCTACATTTCTATTGAAAAAAAAATAGTAGTTTAAATTTATATTTTTGAAGTGAAACTTCTTTAGGCGCGTAATTCGGGGACGGAGTAAAACCGAGTCAGGATCGACACGAAAATGCGGGTACCCCCACCACCGCTCACCGTTCACTGTCCCTCTCTCACCATATGCGCTTGTTGAGGTGGGGGAGCCGCTCACGAACGTTCTCTCTCTTCTCTTCTTTCCTCTCTCTCAGACACCAGCGAACTGCGCCACGCCAAGCATCAGCTGCTTGGTTAGTATACTGCGTCGTGAGTGTAATACGAGTGAAATACGTAATTGATTGTGGTTCATACGGTTTAACAAAAGAAGTTTCACTTCTGTCTTGCGTAGGCTTGACACACCCACTTTTTTTTGTTGAGTATTTTATTTTTTTATTTGTATTCTACTCAAGCGAAACGATAGGAAAACCTTCAATTTATCTAAAGCATATTTTTTGGAAATCATAATGTACCTACACCAATTCGTCATAAAGATTAATCAAAATGGTGATTTAGCATTAAGCTTCGCCTTAAGTTTGGAAGGTAGAAAAAAATATATGTTATTTTTAAGATAATATCTGTACATTTGTTATGCCAAAACGTTAATTATATGAAATTTCCTCGATAGAAAAAAATCGCAAAGTAAGCTCCGAATTTTTTTATAAACACGTTTTGTTTTGTTATTTAATGTGTTATAGGCATAAAAATTCACAGTATATCTTTAAATGCAACTAAAGCATTTGTCGAGAGATTTTTGCTCCATTTCAAAAGAGTACTCTTTTATTAAATATTTCACAATTTTCGCTTAATTATTATCGTTTTTTTTAATATTAAACTCCCTCTAACATTCGTATTTACATATCACCCTTTCAAACCAACTTTGAACGCTTTGAACTACGGGCCTTAAGAAATGTAAGTTATTATATTTTAATTATTGACCACACTCATATTATTGATTGCTCATTTGACGACCTCCATAGCACAACTGTAAGATCCTTGTACATGTGTCCAGATGTCGCTGGTTTAGCTGCCCTCCATTCTAATGATCAAATTCTTGTAGCATCTGGAATTGATTCAAAGATCTAAGCTAGATATGAATCAAAAAACAAATCGATTGTAACTATTGCGCAATATCTTATTTTTTATTGCGTCTGTGTTCATTGAATGGTCGTGTCATGAAAAATCTACCATAATTATCACTACTTTAGTTTGATTAGGTACGTAGATATAAAGAGAAATACAAATAAATGAATGTAAACTAGTCCCAGCAAAATATTGTACATGACAACATCATTCTAGTATTTTCTGCAAGACGCGTGAGAAGGAAGAGGACGAACGTCGATGACGTCCATACAAGCTCTCGCTGGGACTAGTTTAATATTATAATAATTGTGCAATATTTGAAAATGAGCGTGTAATGTTGAAGATAATGCAGATTTTGTCGCCATTAAAACCTTGCACTGAGTGTTTTGATTGTATCTCGTGAGTAATAATTGTTGAATAAAGCTGTAAAACAGACGATGGTACGGGATCGGTTATAGATTAGCTACCAGATAAAACATGGTATTATAGAAGAGGAAATTATGTGAAAGGGATAGTCGGATATTAACACATGAATGTGAAAGCTGGAAACGTTCACATTGACTGATTCGATACACCGCTTTAGTTTTCTAAATGCAGCGAATGATTGCTTATATTCATCACAATCGTAATCATACATGGCAAGCTTCTGTTCAGTCGGGTCAGTGGCCGAGGGGTCTAGAGCGTCGGGCTCCCAGTAGTAGTCCTAGGCAGTAGGCTCCTAGTAGCTGATGGTATTAGGTAATTCAAATAATACTGTTAGGTTGGTGGTTCGAAACATAGAACTGTTTTCATTTCTTTCTTTTAAAAATGAAAGATAATGAAATGAACACTGATTTTACTGAAGATTTTAAGACACTGTCGTAATATTTCGAAGAAGTAGGTATTTATTATTTTTGTGAAACGCCCTTGAGTTGGTTATGCGCAAAACAGCACCATGGAAATGAACCATGTATGCATTAACATCAGAGTTACCTACTATGTCTTGGCATTTTCCTTTCTTCATATTTTCTTATGTTTCTCGTACATGTTTGTCAGTAACACGACTCGAGTATTTGGTTCACTTTGGGGTGCCATGTATTAATGTTGTGCCATGTTTCTTAATTTTTTAGCGGAATACTTAATTGCTTACATCAAGCTATCGTGCTAAATCCAATTTGTTTCTTACTGTCTCAATGGCGGTGCCTTTTGCAGATGTGTTTTATTGCAAATTGTATCGTGGTTGAGTGTGAATTAGTGATCTAACTACGACTGAAACACGCACAACATGACCCAGCACTGTCACTTTCTGATTGACGGTAAAGTAGTAAGACTAGTTGTAAGATATGTAGGATTTTGTAAATACTGTTGATTTGTTCTGTTTCTTTCTCAACAAAAGTTAGCTGAACGAGGGCACAAATCTACCCTGGCAGATGACCTGTGCAATGTGCATCATGCAACTGTATTTTAGAGCTTGTAAAATCATCTACCTATAGTTTGAGATTAATACAAAGGTCCGAATTACGGTCACAAGCCACAATATTGATTTCGTTTGCCTTTTTGATTTATGAAATTTATTTTTCGCGTTGGTTAGGAACTGCCTCATACAGTAGGAGCGCAGTTGTGTAGTCAGGACTATTTATATTTATAAATCTATTCGCATACTTCATAGTAACTAGTCTATTTTTCCTTCCCCTATTTCCTTTGGTCATATTTAACATATCATAATTCGAATAAGAAATACCAACATATTACGCTGCAATGATGTCCGAAACGTTGGCTAAAGAAGGAGGTAGCCAACACGGCATAGTACCCCAAAAACAAATCACTATAGTTACTCTTCAATTTATCTTTAAACAAATATGAAATGTTGTTAATGAAGCAATTCAATTATGTACAATAAATAATGTATGTTTCTTAATATTTATATGTAAAAGCCCCGAAAAAGGGCGTTAATCAATAAATAAATAAATAATAAATAAAAATGTTACTAAAGATTTTTTAAATTATTTATGCTTATCTTCTGCTAGTTAATATTAGTGATAGTAAGATAGATATTTAACGTGAATGGAAACACGATACCTACAGTATACTGCAAGTATTCATCAGAGGCCGCTGTACTTTTGTCCAGTAACCATTCATTAGGCTGGCGTGTCCAGAGTACTTATGGTTGATGGTAACCAGCATACATAACACTTCATTTTCACAGCGTATAATTTGCGTATGCACTCACAGCCAGCTTCAGTCGATGGCTTAACTTTAACATTGAACCTAACATACTGAAGAGATAAAGCCGATAGAAGTGTATTGTGGACGTGTAAGACTGCCAGAAGTAAAATCATTCTCAGGTGAAATTGACCAACAATTTTTAAACTTTGAAATTCTTTCTCTAATAGACGATCAATTTCATTGGCGTGTCAAAGGCCTTGTAGTCGAAAGGTCTTATACGTAATTTGGCGACATTTCCTTCAAATCGGTATAGATTTTACTTCTATCGATTTTCTGTTCAGTGATTCAGTGAAACATCTCCTAACACTTTCTTCCTTTTTAGTAGTTTTTGTTATTATTACTCATTAGTTAGGATTCAGAACAATAATTTACATACCGACGAAATTACCAATACATTTAAAAAACGTGCGTAATAGCTACATCAACTATGTATAATTTAATATTTAGTACCGTATTTCTTGTAGTAAAATGTACTGTGAATGTCCAAATAAAACTACATACCGGATGTTCCGATACTACGTACGTAGGAAACCCGCTCGCACAGCTGGTTACGCGGTGCAAACTGTGCTCACTAAAGTTTAAGCTTAGGCTCACGGAATTCAACAACTGGGCTGTTCACAAATTTATGAATACAGCTGCACAATCAATCTTACCGAAAATTATTACCTATCTATAATAACATTTTGCTTTAGGTATCTTCGTATTATGAATGTATACGACTATTATTATGGCTTTATTAGTTTAACCGAGGAAAACATGCCTTTGCCGGGTATTATTTACTGCTCGCAGATACTATAATATACTGCGCACTATACCTACATAGGCAAATGGCTTCGTAAATAAAGTTGAAACGGCTTTCAGTTTAACTAGCCGCCTTCACGCTTTTCATCCGAAGGTGGAACGGATTATAGACTGACTTGGGATTGATTTTAATTGGCAATCGTTACTGCTGACTTAAACTTCGAAGAGGATGGATTTAAAGCTCTTTTGATGCGATTCGAGATAGCTTTAATTAAATTTAATGAATTATCGGGTTCCAACTGCGCATAGCCAGCAAAATGAGTGCGAGGGGGATGCGGCAATTACCAGGCTATTCAGATCTTGTCATTCAAAATAGCTAAAGCCAATTCAAGCGAAGTTTTTAAGATGAGACAATACCCTTGAATACAACCAGAATTTTAAATATGTCAATGAAGCAGCCGTGCACAAAAATTTGCGACGCGCGGCCCTGGTGTATTGGACGGACCTCCGGTTAAATTTGCCCCATCAAATCACTAAAATAAAGTGGAAATATTAACGACATAACTGATGAAGTCGTTTAAAAACAATATTCGGAGTCCGACCCGGCCTAACGAACGGACCTACGCCTACGGTCGACTTTGTCCCAGCAGGCCTATGTCGCCTTAATCTTAGTGGCGCTCTCTCGCCAGGTACAAAGGTACTCGCGATACAAAGTAAACTCCAGAACGAATTTCCACGAATTATCAATATGAAAAATAGATATCTACATACTATCTTCTATCTGTATACATGTATGAAGAGTGTCTGTAGCGGCCTGGCTTTGTTTTATACTAATCTACGCTTTATTCCGAGATTGGTAAAACTTTTCACACATGACCTTCAAAATAAGACGAATGAGAAAATCACTTCTTCCGCTTCTCCCACCCCTTAAAGTAGATTTTTTTTAATTGCGCATTTGACGTTCGAAATAAGAGGAAAATTACTGCGTATCTCTGATTTCGAAAAACCCTGTGTAAAACCCGGGCAACGCCGGGGACTTCAGCTAGTCACAAAATAAAATTCGAAAAAAGTGCAACAGAAGATTCACGGACTGGTTAGTTACTTGTTGTATGCTGTAAGCTGTATTACAAAGTTGATTTAGTGGGGAAGCTACAAGCCAAAAATGTGTATATTCTTGATATACCTTATATTGTAGGTAATAGGCATTAAAATCGCTGGACAAACGGAGTCTAAAAACGTTCGATTTCAAGCACAAAATTGGTTTTTATTTATTTTGTAAATAATTTTATAAGAAAACAAAAAAGTTAATCAAGTAAAACTTTCACAAATAATCTTAGCTATAATACTGTATTTTTTAAAAGTTATTTCCTTTACGCGTTCATACATTACATAGTAGTTTACATTTTTATTGAGTAATTTATTATTTTATTTGTATTCTACTCAAGCGAAACGATAGGAAATCCTTCAATTTATCTAAAGCATATTTTTTGGTATTCATAATGTACACAAATTCTTTATAAAGATTAATCAAAATAGTGATTTAGCATTAAGCTTCCTTGCTAATAACATTTCGCATGGTCAGTGTTCGTTTTTTACGGTCAGTTTTAATCGAATCATGATTTCGTAAGTTCACTTTTACTTTAATTATTTAACTTGAAATGTAACCATTAAAATACTTTGAAAACATTGCAGAATTTCGCATAGCGTTTTACTAAATTACGTATAACACACTCATCAAGCATTTCTCAACCAATTAAACGAAAATAACTGGGTTATAGTTTTGCATATGAATTTAACTTCTTGTAGGATAAATAAATAATTAGCTTAATTTTACAAATGAGAATAAATTTAAATATTAAATATTTCTGATTTCATATTGAATTAATTACTAAGTAATTTACACAAATAATAAACAAACCTTTTCAAGTGTACTTGAATGTCTTTACTGCCGGTTTATTAGTACTGTAAGTACTACCTCTGCTACTGATTTGTGTCTTGTAATTTTATTATTTGCTCTGTTTTCATTATATTTATTGAAATTGGATTTATTTTTTATAATATAATATTGATTACATTTTATGATTTTGACTGTCCAACTAGGAAGGATTCCCGTTTCAGGACAGTCAAAATTGCAGGTTTCAAGTTATCCTAGACGAATACAGGATTTAAGACTAGCTAAAATAAGTATGTTAAAACGAATATACATAAAATAGATACATAAAAAAGATACATAAAGATACAAAAGGGCGTTCGTGATTTGATTTCATCTACTTTTTTAATAATTTGACCTATCAACGCAAATTAAAATTTGATTCATATCGTGGGTTTACTGCCATAGTTTGTTTACTACATTTTTTGGTTTTGGAGTTTGTGATGATTTTAATGTTTGGAATTTTAATCTATGTCTGGAATAAGTTTCGATCTCCTCTTATGTTGGTAAGTAGGTTTTTATACTACCGCTTTTTTTCATAAATCTTTGTAACTTAATTTTTTTATAATTAACAGACATTTTTTTTATAAAAAGTTGCAAAATTAAGCATGTTTGTTTAATAAAAATTAAGATTAACTTTATTCCCAAACCCCTGATTTTATAATGAAGACAACACTTTAAAATTAAATTTACTCCAAAACATGTTATTGTAAGTTACTAACTTTTAGCAGTAACCCTACGATATATGTTTAATGATAAGCTTTCTAATCCTTTATATCTAATAATGTAATCTCGTGTGTTGATGTTTTTTAAAAGTGAATAACGCACAAGATTCCCAGCCGTCTGGAGCCAGTGAGACTATAGCATCTTCAATTGGGGTAGGTTTGTTGTGAGACTGAATGTAGTGGTGAGGGGAGGGATGAGAGAGGAATTTTGGAAAGTATCTGGCTGTTCTAATCTGGTCACCAAACACGGCTAAAGTCATTTCAAGGAACGTTTCAATTCTGAATGGTAGTCTTACACTTGAACAATACTGATAGTATATTCCACTCTGGAATGTGCAGCAAATATACCATATATTATTATAAATTGTGAAATAACACAAATAATCAAATAAAATTTACTTGCGCACGCCGGGATTTGAACCTCCGAATTTCTAATCGAGAGCTTTACCCATCGACCACGGAGGCCGTCGTTGACAATATCTTTCTAATTATACATAATTCTGATATTATCTGAATAGCTATATACCTAATACCCATCATTTCTTTTACCCTTCTTTAGTTGCTGTCAAATTTTTGTTCAGTCTCATAATGGTCTCTGATTTCAGTAGCCATACTCCCGCTTGCTCCAGATATTGTTTAGTATTCACATAACAAAATAATAAAAAATATCTTCCATCTAGTCATCGTAGACTAGAACATTTGAGAACTCTTCGTAATTTCTAAATAACCGAACATTATAGCGCTCACCTGTGTATAAATACAACAAAACATCACAACAGCTGTGCTTTTCAATAAATCCTTCACTTCCACTCGTTATTAACTTTTCACTTACAACATGTAATCATTTTACATATCAATATCTTCTTCAGCAATTATTATGATTTAACAAACAGGTAAATGTGATAACTGTTATTAAGTTCGTTGATGCGAATAAATCACACGTTTTTTACAATAAATCCGTTTAATAAGCTCACTCTTAATAAACAGGTTGTTATATTTTATTAATAATGCGATTGAATCTGAGCTTATCTAACGGTGGTTGAGTTTAGACAAATTAAAATTATAACATTTAATAATTGAACACAATATTAGCGATTCCTAAACGAACGAAAATCTGAAACAGAAAAATCAGAAAAAGATACGGTCACATCTAGGACTCGAACCCAGGACCCGATGTAAATGCCTCGAAGTTGATTTAAATCTGAAATGCTTCAGTGTATAGAACGTTATAGTTTTATTTGTCACCACAAAGTTACCGATTTTCAACATACATATTCTTCTAGTTTACTTCTGAACATAAGAATTCCTGACATGCTAATAATGTAGAAAACTGTCTCAAAGCCTAGCACGATTAAGTTATCTTATTATTATTATAACGCGTGACAGCTGTGTCGCCTGACGGAGGTATTAACATCAGGCTGCAATTTCTGACGGATAAAAAATTGGCACATCTTTTCAACAACGACGATAGATACAAAAATGAGCAACTGTCGGAAGTATCACTATTCGCGTAGTGTGTGATACACGAGTATGTAACTGACCGTTTGTTTTGGTGGCTTTACCGCGCACTGACACTCCTGCACTGAGCGGTGTTGGTGACCGCGTCCGCGCTCGCCGGGTTTGTAAAGAAAGTGCTAGCGCCAGCGGGCTGGGTGACGCTTTTATTGTAATATAATCTTAGATTTGCGCTTTATTACGGAGAAGCGATCGCTTAGGTAGGCAATAATACTCGTATTATAGGCATAGAGCGTGCAGCGTGTAGCGTGGAGTGACCACGCGTTACCAAAATCTTATTAAATACATCATAGAATGCACACTGAGCTTTTTCTAAGCCTATGCACCTTGGACGGATACTGTTCGGACCCACAGAGAGAAACATTTTATATTACAGGATAGAAAACAAATTATATTGCTCTTTACCTGGGTACACAACACTATTAAATATACTAGTATTGCTTATTTATTAAAAATCTTAATTAATTAATCTATATTAATTGTTCGTAATCAGGTTAAAAATGGAATTGCAGGCCATTTCCTGTTAAACTTTTAGTACATTCCTGATATATCGGACCACGTGTTCATGCACCTGCACCATACCTTGATTAAATATTATGATTTCCAACATCGCGAGAGTACATTTATCTTTATTAAAGTTTAACATGAAAACTATCAATTCATTCGCTAAGGGCCCGCAGTCCCGTTTTTAACAGGATTACGAATAATTTGAAGAGATTCTTAATAAACTGTGTGGCGTACCGTTATCAGTAAGTTTTCTCCGTGCGCAATGAGTCTCCCTTTCTCTCTCATTTAATACGTGCCTCTTCAAGACCTCTTGTACTTTTTATTGAAGAGAAGTCCCTCTTCCTACTACCCCTGTCTCAAGACTTCGCTGTTACAGAGTTGCGTTAAATCGATAGTTCTCGTAGCGTCCTCCCAGCCTTCCATTGTACATCATTTTGAATATTTTCTATTTCAGCAGTCCCACTGTTCAAGTTCTAAACTGTCACCTAACACCTTTACCGTTTACCCGTCCTCCCCTCCCCGCGCTCTGGCTCTAACCGCGTCACTCAACACCCCTCCCGCTACCGGCTGAGCTTGAACTTTCCTTCAACACACTGCAGACAGTCCGGTTCTGTCCCACAACCATTGCCGCCTGTGGAAGTGCGGACATTGGCCGAGGTTAGGGAACTACCAGATAGCGGAAAGCAGATAGTAGGCAAGCAGGTAGGTACCACTTTCACTGAGGGCGACAGAAGAGTCTCTGGTCTCTAAATCTGGCTGGTCGTGGACGAGTCCGAAGCGGCGCGCGGCAGTTTCCTAAACGGTATAAACGGCTAAGTGTGAAGATGACTGGACAACATTGACCGTTGACTCGTGATGCGACAGTTTTTTGATATTATTTTTAACACACTGTCAAAAAGAATCAGAATGGTAGAAGTTCGTAGGATATTATAGAAATCATGTATGATAGAGCGTGCATTATCCGAACTAACAAGAATTCAGATAATCGAACATATATAAAAGTAGTAACAGCGTATAATTTGATGAATAGTCCATATCTCCTGGTTGTTTTAAAAGTTTTTTACCGAACGACTACTGTTAGGGGTGGCACCACGATCTGCTATGTATACCACATGTCAGAACAGACGTATTGTCTCACAGCACAATATGACACGGGGAATAGTGCTGCTAAACAACACGTCTCTTGATATCTTCAACATTAACCTTGAAGTTCCCAAGAGACTTGCGAACCCGACATGACGTGATTGGTCAGTGGCTGAGATGACATCACGTCTGGGTCTCACCCTGGCATCGTGAGTTCAATTCATCGGCTGGCTAAGTTCTCCATAACGACACAAGCAACCAATGGTTCCTTCGTCAGGATAAACGTATTGTGAAAATTACATATAAGAATAGACTAATTAATTCTGTTGTATTATTTTGTAATCTGTAAAGTTTTTGAAATAATATATATATGCTTAAATGCAATAATTACCTTCTTCATAATAATTTTATTCATCATAGGTAAGGTTAATTAATCACCGATCATTGTAATAGTTCTCTATTGGTCCTTATTTGTCAATACTTTTTTGTCTATATCTAAATTTGTTAATTTTCATTAAACGTTTATCCTGATGAACAAATCATCGGTTTTGAAACATGTCGATCATTTTTACAATAAAACTTAATAGTGATGTATGCAAAGTTATTTATTTTCATTAAAATAAAAATTATTTGTAACGCGCGGAAATGTTTCTTTATTCAAAATATATTTTTTTATTTATTTTTGTAGAGAGACAAACAGCTTTAACAGAGCAAATATAAATATACATATGTTAATTATAGTTAAGCCAAAAAAGTCTCGTATATTAGAATTGATTGGAGATGGAGTTTTATGCAGTCTATAATTGATGCAGTCTATTACAATACACCTGAAGGGTAAACGTAACTTACGTTATAATCCACGCGTTTATAGATGGTGTTATGTTTTAAAATATAATGACGAATTGTGTGTTTGTGCCCGTACATACGCAATATGGATATTCATAAATAATTTTGTTCATATTAAAACTGAATACTTTCAAGAAAGGCACACAAACAGAATATTTGGAGTGAATATTGTATTTGTGTGCTTTTTAAAGATTTAAGTTTGTACACGGACAAAAGTAGATATTACTATTCCTTTAGCGTATGAACGGGCGCAAACAAATAATTCATCTTAATATTAGCGTTACTTGAAAAAGTATTCTTCCCCAAAATAATTCAACTATCGCACATCTATGAAAGAGCGGATTATAATTTTTTTGAAGCTTACCTTTAATGCTAAAGCACTATTATAAATACCGAAAAATTGCTTTGGACAAATTTAAGCTTTTCCTACTGTTTCCCTTGAGTAGAATTGAAATAAAATAAATGTATTTTTTCATTAAAAATGTATAAACGCGTATAAGAAACCACTTTTTAAAAAACAATGGCTAAAATTATTTGTAATTGTTTTCCTTGAATACATTTTCTTTCTTATAAAATTATTCACAAAATAAATAAAAACCACTTGAAAAAGCGCTTGAAATCGCAACTTCTTGACTCCGTTTGCCAAGCGATTTTTGTGCCTATTACCTGTATTCATGGCGATATAAGGCACACTAGGAATACATACATTTTCGGCTTGTGACTTCCTCTTAAAAATATTCGTTTAATAACGTTTTTTTGTTCCATCCAAATCGTTTTTATTTTATTTCTACTAATCAAACTTAACTTTCGATGCAATCCCATTTATTATGAAATATTTTTATTAAAAAATTTGTTCCACTTATTTATAATATACATATAGCCAGACCGGTTTCGCCATACGTACTTACTACACGTTACACGCTGGCATAATCTTCAAACTGGAGAAACCTGTCGGGTTCCAAATAAATGAAATAAACAAGTAGATCAATTTATACAGGTTTTTCAACATAAATCACCCAGTTTTAAAAAAATGGTATACTATCATTTATACAAAAACTATTTTAATCAGCTTGTAAAACGTAGGGACAAAAAAATGTTAAACCCATTAACAAATATAACGCCTCTAAAATCAATATTATTACACTCTCAACAGTAATCGGACATGGCTGTTGGATATTCAAATGCGGTTTAATGTTGCAAAAAAGCACTTGAGTGCCTAATAATTATTTTACTACCCGTTTTATTCTGTGTTCATCTATATAAAAACAGCATAGAGTAATTATTAACTTGTAACTTGTCGATAAACTAGTAATCACCTGTAAATCACTGCTCGTTGTTGGGTGTGATTGACGATCAGGGGGTTATGGGTTGTATTCCCGATTGACGTCTTATTAATTAGCAGGTTAATCGAGATGCACAATAATTAATCTTTACATATCACTTAAACAACACGACGTATCAGAAATACCGAAGTATATACACGTTGAATCGAATGACCTTGAAATAACAGTGACTTTGTTTACACCCGCTATTTTATTTAGACATTGAACATTCTTTGTTTGTGTGTTGGTACTAAAGTTGCACAATGGCTGTGTAATTTTAATAACTGGGTACAAAAGAAGCCTGTTGTGCATCTAATTTAATTTATTTCTTTGCAAAAATTATTTTCAGCATCCCAAGTTATAGGTAGGCGTGGACTATCTTTTTTAGTACACCGAGAAATCTTACTGTAAAATCGTCGCAACTTCTCTTATGCAGGGATCACACGAGGATGATACTATACTGTTTTGTCCCAGCTCCGGACCCACTGTCCTAGTCTAGTTTGGAAGACAATAATGAACCAATACACTGTCCAAGAGATAGACGGACAATCTATCTTGTAAGCATAGACATATGAATATTAGTAGACCTGCCCTAAGTGATTAAAAGCGTACTATCCCCACTCCCCATACCGGTTCCATTGGAGCCGGCTGGGCTCGCGTATGGCCTCAAGTGAAATTTGAAAACGTGACGTTATCATTCTTGTGCGAACTATGGTCGAGGCAAATCGGTTCATTTTACGAAATAACACGGCAAAATGTTGACTTGTACTATGAAAACTTGTAAAAATAGATGTGAAAAAGAGAATAAACCCAATTGTCGTATTACATTCCATATATAAGCATTATTTTACTTTATTTTAAGCATATTCACATCGTATAATATAGATCAGTTTTAGAAACATATACTATCACATCGAGAAACGTCTGGACGCGAAACACAAAGCTGGTTGGTTGCTGGGAAGTAAATTATGAACATTTATAAAAGTGTCTTAACTAAATAAGTACTTAAACGAAATATTCGACTCTGAAAATAGAATCAAATTTTTTTGCCGAATTTGGACTTCGCAAATTTGTCCATAACGTGGCGAGTAATTTGCGCTCCCATGTAAAAATGTCTATTCATTCAAAAGCAGATTTTACTTTTAAGAAGTAAATGGTGATATTATAATGCGAGATGCCTATTTACTGTCAGATTGATTTATTGACGAATCACAGTCAGCCTTACGCCCTTCGTTCTTCAACAGTTGATTTTACCCCTCGCCATTATCTTCTCGTCTATTAATTCCTATGTCTGTGCTTGTAAGGATAAGGATCGTGTTTTATCCTCACCACCGCGCCCGGCCGCGTTGTCTGCTGGAAGACAGTAGGACAATAGCTAGTCCTCTCCGCGCGTACGTATCTCGGCTCTCGGCGCTCGGATCTCGTATTTCGGCTTAAAAATTTCGCGTAAATTGAACATTAAAAATTACACATCTGGCCTGATGATGGACACTGTAACGCTGTCCGAAACGTTGGCTAAAGAAGGAGGTAACGCAACACGGCATAATACCCCAAACACAAATCACTATAATACTTTTGGCCGTGAAAATCTCAAATCATACATTACAATAACATCTTGGTAGAAAAGACCGATAGAAAGGCAATATTTTTCGCGAACTCGCTCATTTCGACAGCGTTCCGCGTTTTAACTACAATAGAATTGTTGTATTGTCCCATTGTTCTGCTCCTGCTTCTGCGCTCGAGGTTGTTCACGGAGCAGGGACGGGACACTATTGTATTGTCTTCTGTATTGTCCTCGTGTGATCCAGGCATTAAGGTAGCCATGAACAGCATTTCTAATTCAACACTTTTTTGCGCATAACCGAGCAGAGAAGAAAATTATCTAGGTACAACTTTATGATGCTGTGCGAAATGACGTTGCAATACGTCTAGACCCGTTATTGTCTCACTCAATTAAAAGAAAATGTGGCGAATTACAAACACTCCCATATACAGTAAATTATTAATTGAAACGTTGTTTATGTATAAAAAAGATATACATTAAAAAAATATGTTTGTGTGAACGAAATATAAATAGGACCGGGCGGATATACAGTAAATTCTTAATTGAAACGTTGTTTATGTATGAAAAAGATATCCATTAAAAAATATGTTTGTATGAACGAAATAGATATAGGACCGGGCGGCGTTTTCGTATTTGAAAGTTGCGGCTACTAAATACATACTACATTCGACATCACGGATGTGATGGAGTTCTACAAGATTCGCTTACACCAAGACGAATACGGAACGCTGTATGCGACGATCTACTGCCAGTAGGTTGTCCTTCTTATACTTATGTGTTGCTGCGTTTGCTATCTCCCTTTCTCTAATTGCGCATTAAATCTTCGGGAGACAATAATTGTATTACTTATAATAATACGTAGTTTGTGTGTACGAATGAAATGTTATTTCATGGATTTTACTAGGGTTTGCCGTTTAATGAAAACAAATTATTATAAGCTATAATTACTCGCCTGAAATATCCTACTATTTTTACTCTGGAGATATTTTCACTTTGTATGGATATTTCAAGCGAGTAATCAATGCTTATAATAATTTATTTTATTTTATTTTATTTTATTTTATTAGGATCATTAACAGGTTTATAACATAACATGCATAGAGAGATTTGTTTGAGATTTGTTATCCTTTGTGCTATGCATAAAAACCTTGTCTGATAAACATTAGTTTATCATTAAAAATAAAAATAGTTTAATGAAAACACCACAATTTTGCACTCTTTTACGCAATTTGGTTAAAGATAGCCATACGCTAGCACACGACTTCAAGCGACACTTGACAGTTTAATGCCTGTGACAGACAACGCTATAATTTGTGGCAAGCTATATGCTGAGATAGGCCGAACCATGAGAGTTTAGCACAATTGTGTCAGCCCCATAATGCTAAAACCACCAAATCAAAAGTACGAAAATTACCATATCTTTCGGTTACCACCTTTGAGATCTTTTTACAGTTTATAATAGCATTACATTGGCTGTGCGAGTATTGGCCAATTAATCCTGAAAATTCCCTGAACAGTGAAGGGAAAATTGCCACCGATAAACGTACATATTTATACAACTTGTCCAGCATAACGACTGTTTCAATTTTATAATCCGTAAACTGGCTGGCTTTTATATAATTATCTATTATTGTCCTAATGGAGATTTTTATGGTATGCATGATGGCCTTTTCCTTTCTATCACTTCAGATCGTCACAGCAGCTATGCAGATCCACAGCAGTCACTTAAATTATTTGAATACACACTTAATTAAGGTTATTAAACCCGGATCGTTAAGAAAATCTGTCCGTCTTGGCATATCTAATCCTTCCAAATCTTTTCACTTTTATAAAAAAAAATATTCACTGGAACGTATTAAGAAATTTGTCAAATTTCTTGAACATTAAGCATAAACCCGATTCACAAATGATAGTATTCATAACATTATTACTGAAAAAATAGTTGAAAAATTCCCAATAATTTAAAAAAATAAAGCTCCGTAAAATATATATATATATATTTTACAGAGCTTATATATATATATTTATTTTTTTTGTTGGTAGAACTTTTGTTTACCTTTAAAGGTTATATACATATATTTTTCGACCAAATTACTTAGAACCATTATTCTTTTGAAAATAATAATCCACAATAAATGATTTTACATATGCCCTCCACACAGCATCCCCAAAGATGACATAAGCCCTGAGGGAAATTATTTTCTTCAGGGCCTCCTGTGTGGAGTTAATATAAAGAAAAAAAAAATACTGTGTCTGATGGCAGTCATTGAATATATTTTATCATACGCGGCGGTTCTCCTTGATCATTGCACCGAGCTTTTAACCTCCTCGTGATATTTTTATTCCTTCTTTAGCCAACTTTTCAGACAGCTTTGCAGTGGCAATCTTCAGGGCAGATGTAGACACTGTAACGCTGTTCTAAACGTTGACTAAAATGGGAAGAAGCGCGACATAGCTTAATACCCCAATAATAAATCACGATAATACTTTTGGCCGTGAAAATCACATCTTCATATAGTTTGTTTGAGAAATATAATATACATACCTATGTTTTTGAAATAATATGGAGTCTAGGTACCTATTTTCTTTCTACGATCATACTGATAAATACAAATTACGTGACTTTAAAACAGTGAATTATAAAATGTTTACATTAGGTTCATTGGGTTAGGTATATAATCATAAACTCTGTCATATACTCGTATATTAGTACTTATAAGGTACCCCAAGGCCACAGTAAAACAAGAATGCCTAGTAAATTTTAATATGCGATCATTTATTTATC
The DNA here is from genome assembly GCF_061612785.1 of Hesperophylax consimilis. Lineage (NCBI taxonomy): Eukaryota > Metazoa > Arthropoda > Insecta > Trichoptera > Limnephilidae > Hesperophylax > Hesperophylax consimilis. The sequence goes on from NC_142857.1 coordinate 984,217, forward strand.
GGCAATTGTGAATTAATGTACAACTTATGAAAGTGCCAAGACAATGTAGGTATTAGTTATACATAATAATAATATTTGGCTAATTTATATAGCACCGTTTTCGTGAGAAATCACCTCAAGGGCGCTGTGTACATGTGTAATTAATACATGTGTAATTAAGACATCAATATGAGCATCAACCAACACTATCATTTCACTTCTAGCTTTTTTAAGAAAATTTGCCTTTTTCCCATAATAAACTATTTTATAACATTGAAGAGTCTCTCAGTAATATTGGAGTTTTAAAAGTAATTGAAAAATGTCAATATGTTTTTTTTCAGTAATATACATCGTTTTATTACAGTGAAGTTCGGAAGAATACATTTAATTTTAATTTTAACTTCACTTGTAAATGTTTTATGAATCTACTTATATTATTATTTTACATTTTTTTTCTTTCTATTTCTATATATTTACCTTTTCTTATATATTATATATATATTTAAATGCAACGTTATATTTACCAGGTACTTCTTCTTCTTTCGTATGGTGGGGGGTCAGAGGGGGACATTTATTTATTTATTTATTTATTGTTTATTTGCAAAAACAGTATGAACCAGAACATTGCAATATCGATAATTAACATTTACAAAAAAGTGAATAACAAATAGGTACATTTACAAGTGGGACAAAGAAAAAAGTTTCAAATTTAGATTTACAATTTTAAGTATTGAATAATAATATTTCACGTTTAAATACGTTGTAGGACATGTGGAAAATATCCACATTTCCTGCGAGGCAGTTAATTAACCTAGTGATTCTTCCCAAGGGCATCACCATTGGTAAGTTAGTTCTGCACCTAGGAAGAATCAAAAGCCTGTGTTGGCGGCCTCGCGCGAAATTATCCGGGACATAAAATCCTATTTTAGCCAGAATGTCTGGTATTGATACTAAACCGTTTAGTAGCTTATACGCCATCAGGAGTAATGCAACATCCCTTCTGGAACTAAGGCTGCATATACCCAGCATTCCCGAGATAAATGCTGTTGGAAACAGCCATGGGTAATAACCAAACTCTCTCATGTAGAGGTATCGTAAAAACTTTTTTTGTATCTTCTCGACCATTAGTACATAGACAGTGTCCTCTGGCCCCCATACCTGAGATCCATTCTCGAGAATGCTACGCACTAAGCTAAAGTAAAGCAGCCTTATTACTCTAGACATCTAGATCTGCGAGCCATATTAGGGCCCCAGGCGTCGCCATGTGAACCTCATCAATCCCGCCGGGGAATGAATGGAGCGGGCATTCGTTGACCACATGTTCGGTAGTCTGCACCGCACCACATTCACACATCGCCGACTCTTTAAGGCCCCATCTGTGCATCATGTGGGCACAGCGGCTATGGGAGCACCTTAACCTATTGATGGCGGACCAGGTTTTGCGAGGCAGTGAGAACCCAGGCTGTCTCTCGGTGGGGTCCTGTATGAGATGGGCATTTCCCACGTTGGCCGTTTGCCACTCAAGTTTCCACCTATCTTCTGGGGTGAGAGGTAGTCGGAGGAGCCTCTCTCCTTCCGCCCAGAAGGGCTTTCGGGACTTCAAGCGGCATGCCGGGTGGGAGACGACATCTTCGTGTAGAGGTATTGCGCTTTTTTGCAGCGCCTTCTTGTATTCCCTCAGTGTTGCAATTTCTCGCCTGATGTTTGGCGGGGTTATGTTTGCAAGTACGGGGAGCCAAGGGAGAGGAGTAGATTTTAAAGTCCCGCTGATGATTCGCATTGTGGCATTAAGCTGAACGTCTACCATGGAAGTGTGGGCGCTTCTAGCCCATACTGGAGCACAGTATTCAGCCGTTGAGAAAACCAGGGCAATGGATGCTGTTCTGAGCGTGTTGGCGTCGCATCCCCAGCTAGTTCCAGCTAGCTTATTAACTAAGTTAAGCCTTGTCCTGGTTTTTTTTACCCACTGTTTCCATGTGTTGCCGGTATTTCAAGCTCCTGTCCAAAGTAACTCCGAGATAGCGGGGGTGGGGTTCATGGTAAATATTTTTTCCATCAAACTGAACACAGAGTTTGGCATCCGCTTGTGAATTGCTAAGATGAAAAGCTGTCGCAACTGTTTTCGACCCATTTGGCTTTAGTCGCCAATTGAGGAAATATTCTTCCAAAGCCTTTAGGTCAGAATTGAGGATATCTTCTGCTGCTTTAAGGGTTTTGGCTTGAGCTGTGACGGCGATGTCATCTGCGTAAGCAAATTTTCTGCCTTCAGTGTGAGGGAGGTCTCGAGTGTAGATGTTAAATAGCGATGGGGCCAGCACTGAGCCCTGGGCAAGGCCATTATTGAGGGGTATTTTTTTGCTTTTTCGCCCTCCTAGAAAAACCCTGAAGGTACGGCCAGTTAGCAGTTGCTCAATGAGTCGTACTGTGTTGCCATCCTCTATGGTGTCGTACAGTTTAACAAGGAGGCCTTTGTGCCACACCGTGTCGTAGGCCGCAGAGAGATCAATGAACGCTGCCGCAGTCTTCAGCCGTTTCTGGAAACCAGATTCAATGTGTGTTGTCAGTGCTAACACCTGATCGCAGCAGTTACGGCCTGGTCTGAAGCCAGCTTGCTCTTGTGGGATCACTTTCTCCAAAATTGGAGTAAGTCTGCGGAGCACAACTCGCTCAAGAAGTTTGTACATGGTACTTAAAAGTGAAATTGGCCGGTAGCTGTTCGGATCCTCTGCTGGCTTGTTGGGTTTGAGGATCGCAATAACTTTAGACTTTCTCCAGGTATTTGGTATTTCTCCAGTTTTGAAAATTTCAGTAAATAGTTTTGCGATCCATATTTTTGTCCGTGGTCCAGCATGTTTCAGAAAGTCTGGTAGAACTCCATCACATCCAGCTGCTTTCCCAGCTTTTGTTGAAGTGAGGGCGATATCTACATCGTCAGCTGTAACGGCGACCACAGTGTTGGGGTTCACCGGCCATTTTAGCCGCGCCGCCTTCAGAGATTTTTGGACCTGCTGGTTTATGTTAGACCTTGTTGTCGTTTTTGAACTACGGAGTAGTTGCTGAGCAACAGCATTTGGTGACACTTTGGGCATTGTTTTAGTTGGCTGATCTGCAGCTCCAAGTCGCCTTAGTGTTTGCCATGCTTTTCTGCTCTAGTGCTCAAAATTCATTTCCTCCATTAATTCATTCCACCGTTTCATACGCCCGTCGTCCAGAGACTGGAGAAGGTCAGAGGCAGTGTCTGGGTCATTCGTCCTCTCAAATTCTGCTAGAAGCTGTTCACTTTCTGAGCTCCATGTTGGAATATACACTTTTCTGTAGCCTCTAGGTATAAATTTCTTTGCGGCTATAAATAAAAGGTTTGAAAAACGGTCGTAGGAATTCGGCTTTGGTGGTATGTTATCCACAACCCTGTCAACATATTCCGAGAAGTCTCGCCATTCTGCCTTTCTTAGATTCCATCGCGGCAACGGATTGCTTGAAATACACGGAATCTGTATGCCTATGCTTAGCATGACTGGCCTGTGTTGGCTATGTGGGAAACTGTTCAATATAGTTCTCGAAGCCCTCATAGGTTTTCCGTCCGGCGCTGTAGAGACAAAACACAAGTCTGGCGTATATTCACGTCGCCATCGCGCAGAGAAAAATGTTCCCTTTTGCTTAGCATCGTAAATAAGTTGGCAATCCTGTGCTGACGCCCAATCCGTGATCTGCTCTCCAGCTTTATCGGTCGTCGAGTAGCCCCATAGGAAGTGGTGGCTGTTGAAATCTCCCACATACACCGCCGGGTGATTGTATGCAGGAAGAGCTGGTGACTGCCATAGTTCATTGGGAGGTTTGTAGATATTAAATACTGCGAGTTTTCCAACCTGAATTCCGATCGCGTGATATCCATCAGTGATTTTTCGGGTGATATTCTGCAACTCCGGCTTGATGTAGGTTGCAAGCCCATGTTTTGGGTGTTCCCGCACTGCCGCTAGAAGGTAGCCGGGAATATCCAAGCGTGGTGAGTCGGTTTCTACGATATGAGTTTCCTGGAGTAGCAAAATATCGATATTTCTGTCAGTGAGTATTTTTAATAAGAAATCCACCTTTGATCGAGAGGTTCCCTCAATATTCAGGAACAATATTTTTAATTGTTCCCCGATATTTTTTGACTCCCCTTGGCCGGGAGACCTATCGGTCTTCGGCCCCTTAAATAGCGGCATAGTTTGTAGTTGGAAGCCCACTTAATTTGGTATCCGCTTCACTCACTGCACTACCTGCACGCGCGGTAACAATAACGTGCCGGTGGCATCGCGAACATCGCGGCGTACACAACCGTTGCGTGCGGTAGTTGGTACTGTTTACCATGTATTTTTTGAAAACTAAACATCAAAAACTCTTGTATCTGTATCATGCAGTGCAGTACACAAGTCATGGAAAACATAAAACCAAGTAAAAGCCCGTCAACATAGACTAAAGTATAATACATCAATGCCCGTCAATGAATAAATAAATAACTTTGTATACGCAATAATTAAATGATAAAGGATCGACGTGCTTCAAAACCAATGTTTTCTTCGCCACGATAAATGTATAAACACCACAAAATCGTTTTAAAATTATGAATTATGAGAGGAAAACCCGGTATCGTCTGCTCATAGAAAGTTACATGTTCTGAATATACCGGAAAGGATTTGAATTTATAATGCACATGCGTGCAATATATTATTCATAGTATGTTTTATGTTACTACACTAAAAATAATGTATTTTCATAATCATAAGATGGTGAGATACGATGGTTCTTACTCATAATGTAAGCCTTGTTTTAAATGCAGTATAATGAACGTTTAGGTGAGTAGGAAGTGTAGTTAGACGTGTGTGTTTGAATAAGTATACCTCCGGGAGAAGAGAAAGGATAAAGGAAAGTGACACCCATTGTATAATAACTGTAGAAACTTACACTTAATACGCTGCCATGTCTCTGTAAGGAATGATTGTTATTTGGTGAGGAGAACAATGCGAGGAAGTATCAGTACGATGTTTTATTGGCTATCGATTGAAACGATCACCTTGAATGATGAAGATGATTCAAAGGTCAAAATCCCGCTCATGGAAGTATAAAATACGTGGCATTGACCATGAATAATACTAGGCCAACTTAATTAATAATATAAAGAAAGCATGTGTGCACGGAGAACAACTTCGTATTTCATACCGAGAATTTATGTTATTTTCCTAATACATATCAATATCAGTATTTGTATGAACACGTGTTCCGCCTTCCTCATAAAACATTCGCTTTTGACTGATACTTTGTTGAGGACTCTTTCAATTCATTCGTTATAGGCCTGCGGTCCCATTTTTAACAGCAAAACTAATATATATTTTTTTTAAATTAACATTTTTTGATATCGGTATGTTTTCTCCGTGTGGGATGCCGATAGATAAATTTGGGAAATCTTATAACCGAAATTAAAATAAATTATCTAAAGGTGGCCAAAAACCGGTACTATTATATACATGAGCATCAATATTGACATCATTATTAGAAATTCACTCACAACAAATGTGTTCATAAATAACCCGATACGTGGAACTTATTTGTGAGTTCAGTACATACAAAGATTTAATGTTTTATCAAAAAAATCAAAAATCATTAAATATCATCAAATATTCTAATTTCGGAGTAAAATGTTATGTCTGGTTCAATGAACTCAAATTTTTGTTTTGAGTTTAAGTTTCGTTTTTTTTTAAATTGGACCTCTTTGTATGGATAATGATTTAGACGAGCGATAAAGTAGGTACCTACCTATAATATAATATTTTGAACATAAATTTATTTATATTATAATAATTTGTGTGCGCTGTGTAGAGGTAAGTCAGACGCGCTCCTCATAATACTTCATTTTATGTTTGTAATCTAAATTTCTAATAAGAATTCACTATTACTAAGTCATCGCAATATAAGTATACTCCGTTCGCTAAGAATACGAACATTTCGTAAATAAATAATCTAATATATAAATATTATACTAGTTGATGTGTACCCGGCGTTACTGGGAGTTAGTCTTAGGAGGTAGACATATACAATAGGGCGGAGTGAAAAAACTTTTTTTCAAATTTCGTGTTTCCTATATTACCAATGGGTGCCTTGGTAGTACCCTATAAAGTACACAAAATATCATCAAATTCCAACTTCATCTTCAGGTGGCGCACTGACCCTAAAGTTCTACAAAAAATTGTGTTTTTCAGATTTTGTTAGTAAACAAGCACATCATCTAATCCAGCTTAAACGTCACAAAATGTATTTGAGTTTAAGCCATCTAACTTACCCCTCTTCCCCCCACCCTTCGACACTATTTTGCGTAACAACAGCTGCAGTCAATCAGTAATTAACAGACATTAGCGCGGAGTGCACTTTCGTTGGAACTGCTGCGAAAACTTGATTGTGATTTCTTTGTAATATGCCTAAAACAAGAAAAAAATCAATGTGTTCTATGTTTGGTGGCCCAGAAAAATGAAAAGACAATGTGTTGCCAACTTATTCGGATGTAATAAAGTATTATTTGTTTATTAGAAATGACTTGCAGTGGTTATCAAATGGTAAAGATCCTTCTGTGGAAGATATATGTGAAATAATTGCAATTGATCTAATTACGTTGTGGAATAAAGCGTCTATTCCTATTGTAACTGAACCTCAAATTGTAACTAAACTAACCCAGTATTATCACAAGTACGAATGCTTAAAGAAATGTCGAGTACCTAAAAAGAAAACTGAATTTTATGAAGATGCAACAAAAAAACTCTTTGATATTGTTGTTCGCAAGTGCATTTGTGTCGATTTTTGTAAATGTTTAGTGAAAATACCCAAGAAGGAGCTAGAATTCCTGCAAGATCAGAGAAGTAGCCGCAAAATGTATATCGGCTCAAAAGATATAGTGGCAACCAAGGCTTTGGAGCGTAGGCAATTACGACTGATGAGGCAAAATAAATTCCTTCAAAAACAGACTGTTGAGAAACCTCTGAGCACCTCGCCAGAGACTTCAGAGACCTCGGATGATAGTGTAAGATTATCAGACAGCAATCAAGATACAGAATTTTATACACTTTTTCCGGCATACTCCACGCCATCCACATCTAAATCACAAACAAATCAGATGAGGCATCGATTAAAAAATCTTGCCACTGCCTGTGACAGGACTGGTGTCTCCGACAGATCAGCATCAACCATCGCAGGTGCAGTTCTTCAAGATATTGGTTTTATTTCTAAACAAGATTTCTCAAAAGTAATAGATAGAAGTAAATTACGACACGAGTGCCGAAAAGTTCGAGAAGAGTTGCAAAGAAGGCAGATTTCGAGCTTCGGGAGTTCTGACGGTAAAATAAGTGGTTATATTTTGATGGTCGGAAAGACAAGACGATGGAACGGCTGTAAACACGGGCTTCAAGAATGGAGCAATTGCATTGATTGAAAGACATTTAAATAGACCATTACACTGGTTTATATGTTTGTTGCATGCCAACGAATTACCACTGCGTCATCTTTTTAATACTTCGGATGGCAGTACTTCAGGTCCCAATACGTTCGCAGGAGTCATTGGCAAGATGTTACAGCACTGTGAAGACCTCTCTGTGGTGAAATTTGATAAAATTACGACAGTCTTACCCGATATTGACGTGAAAATTCTAAGCAATGATCAAAAATGTCTGTATGAAATTTGTCAAGCTGTAACACAAGGCAGCGTAAAAACTGATTTGGCTAATAAGCAACCAGGAAAGCTGGTAAACTCTCGTTGGCTAACCTGTGCAAATAGAATATTGATGTAGCAACAAAGTTTCCAACTCATAGTCTGGTTGAGTTTGTGATAAAAGTGTATGCGCCAATATGGTTCACCATAAAAACAAAACCTTCATGTAAAGATGGTCCGAAACATGTCCTTAGTATGATAAAAAGATGTTCCTATTTAAAATATGAGCTGAAAACAATTGTTTTTCGAATAATCGAGCGGAACTCTTTCTTCGCTCATTCTGAAAATATTTTATTAGCGATGCTACAAGACGAAAGACAGCATATAAAAGAATTCGTAAAGGCCGACAAAATGAAAAGGAGAAAAAAGTAAGGACATTCTTGACTCAAAAACTAAACTTCGAAGCCAACGATTATTATGATTTGATAAACTGGAAGACCGAAAAAATATTCGAGCCACCATTCACAAAAAAATACGGTGACAGTGAATTATGGGACAAAATTATGAGCGAAGATATAAATATCCGGATTGAAAATTTACCCTGTCACACACAGGCTGTGGAGAGAGGTGTGAAGCTGGTCACTGAAGCTAGCTTGGCTGTTTGCGGAAGTACAGCACGCGATAGATATATTCGAACAAGAATAAACTCGAGAAAAGAAATGCCGAAATTCTAAACAAAATTACGCTTTTCCTCTGGAATTCAGGGAGCTACCCCATACGCATATGACACGACTGAAGGCTGAAATGATTAAAAAATATATATATTCTTAATGTTCCTTATATTTTAATGCAAATAATAAAGTTAAATATGATAATAATTTTGATTTAAATTTTTAAAAAATTTCTAGAATCGATCATTTTTTCAAAATTTCAGGTCCTCTGCGCCACCTGAAGATCATATGTCAAAAAAAATAAAAAATATTTTTCAACAGCTATTTATCTACAGCAACATTAAATGATATAGGGTTTTTGAAATTCGAAGAAATTTTTTTTTCGACCTCTTTCACTCCGGGCTAATATACAATCCCGGACTTTTCTCAAGGCCCTTTAGTTTATATTAGTTTTTAAGTACATTAATTTGATGAATCTTATCAGATTTAGCCAGCGTTAACAATGTAAGCGCCCGAAAATATTTATTTTTACGACTTGATTACAAAACGTCAACTTTTCTCTATTTTCTATAAATATAATATGCATTTTTTTCTTCCCAACTAGCCACTGCCACCCACCGGTGGTTATGGTGGTAGATAGCCCTTAGTGTCACATCGAAAGTAAGAGATTTTGGTGGGAGTAGCTGAGCGTGAGTGGGAGTGGGTGACGAAAATGTCCTTTCTAGCACATTGCTTTGTTATGGGAAGGCTGCAAATTCTTCAGATTATTTCAGAATGGGCCCGTCGATTGTATCGGTGAGTCTGGAAGATTACAGAAAGTTCATGCAGGTTCTCGAATGCTCTAGAAGGTTCTGGAAGAAGAAAGTTCAAGAAGGTTCTCAAAGGTTCCAAACTGAGTGGCGGAGTGTGCCGGTGAGTCCAGAAGGTTCCGGAAAGTTCGAGAATTCGAACGGCGCGGTACAGCTAGTCTTCACTACAAAACGAAAAATCTATTATTCTGTAGCAGCAAAACTCTCGACCGTCAGGGTCGGTATTTTTTTTCAAAGTCATAGGAATTATTTCAAAAACCCTACTTCACTTTAATCATGAGCTATGGAAGAGATTTATATTTACAACTTTAGGTACCTACCGGGTTTAGTTAGTTTATTTAAATGGTTTGGTCTCGGCGAACAGAGTGTAAACGTACGCAAGCATTCTATGAGCACACTTGAATTCATTATAATGCACCAACAATTCTATCTTATTACTTTCCTTACATATTATTTCTGTTCTGGTTTTTACGATTATGACTTTGATTAATGAACGCACGATTCTCGGTTACTTTATTTAATGACCTATGTACCTACATCTTTCAATTAGAAAAAAAAAATCGTTTTTTTTTGGCTTTCCCAAAGCACGCGTACCTAGTTAATAAAACAATTGTAGCTGACTGCCATTTTGGTAATTAATCATTACCAAAATGGCAGTCAGATTAATTAACTAGTAATTAATCCCTACCGCAAAAGTCTATTCATATCAGCGATCATATCAACGTTTTAAAGAGCGTAGCGAAGACCTGTTTTGATTTTCATCTGTAAATTTGTTTGTACGTTCCGTTTCCATTTAAATGCCATGACTTCAACATCCCACTGTTTACCTACACCAACAAGCTATTCACTGTTTTTGTTTCTCATTTTATCACAGAATCACTATTTCGTTCGTCATACGCTGAAGGTAGTTAGTTCGGCGTTCATGACTTCAGTTAGAAGATACCTACTTTCAGTTTCTACGCACTTAAAGGTACCTTCATTTCTATAGCACGGTATTACCATCAATATGCAATTGTTGGTTTATTAGGAGCGCTGATGGTAGGACTGGATAGCGGACATGTGTCGTTGTTAGCGCAGTAAATGCGATTAAACGGACCGATTTAATCAATGTTGTAACATTCCACTGATAAATCACTCGGTTCCGGCGAGAAAGTACGGATGGCATTTACTCTAAATAAATGCATAGTATTAATGCGGTGATGCCTGCAACTATATAAGATAGTTAAATTAGAATGCAAGCTAATATAATGACATTCGCCAAACGTCCACGGAAGTTAAGCAACAATGGTTAATGCATGAATAGATGTTTTCTTAATATAAACGTGTACGTAAATGTTTTGATTTTCTTTGGTTTTATCAAATCTGTGTGTTTTTGTGACTAGAAAATGCTAAAAATTATCATTTTTGGAAGGTATCTAGTACTTTTTTTTATTCCAGTCTAAGGATGGAGCCCATTGACTAATGTCTTATTACATAAATGCTGGAGCCTTATCTGAAATCGACTACCATCAGGCTAATCTTCTCCTGCGTTCTCCAGTCCTAGTTCTAGTATTTGACTGTAATCTTCCATAAAATCATTAACATTGTTTAAATATCAAGAAATATCTGATAACTACTAAAAACCGACAATGTGTAAAAGGTGTTAGATATTTTTGCCAACTCTCTTTCTTTGTATTATTTCAAAAAGTTTTGTATTAATACAAATATTTTGTATCACTATAAAAAGTTACAAATATTAGTTAAAATAATTAAATAGTTGTTACAAATTTTTAGTATTACTACAATTTTTTTTACGGTGGTGGTGTTTGTGTATTGGCCCTCACCACTTTACTATATTTAGAATATGCGACATTTTTGTATAGCCGTATCCCAAGATATGAAATTATTCTGGGGAACTTCATTCTCTTTTCAGTATGTTATTCTAATCAAATAGCTTTAAGGTTGATAGGTTAATAATGTTTGTATATTTAATATCACAGTGAAGGGTGAAGTTTTTTACCTCCTTCAAATGACTAGTTCACATTGTCCAATGACCTCACCGATTTTGCATTTATCACATTTTCTAATTTGACCAAACTCACTAAGCAGGTACACAGGTACAAGTATCATGTAAACGAACGGCGCTCAAAGGGCTGGACTGCTTTTCTCCGATTATTTGACCACTTTCATTTTTCCCCAGCCATAAACCATATAAGTAACTAGCTACGATTATTTCATTGCGTACAATTAGGTACTATTATTAAATTGAACAGAACTACTCTTACCGCAATCTCCACCTACAAATTAATGGTTATGCTAACGTGTTAACATCCATGCACACTTATTAATATTATGCCCTTGATCCGAGATTTAAAAAAATTAACTTTCGTTTTCACGGTCGCTTTTAATTTTAACTTCCGATAAACAGGGATGGCGATGAAGATAGTTGAAGTATTGATTTTGAACACGTAATTAAAAATAAATTGAATATAATAATTTTATTATTATTAGCAAATTATTATTTTTTATTTTTATAACAACTGTTTCGGCGTTCAAAGCCATTTTAAAAGAGTTGTCACAGTAATAAATAAAATATGTATTTGTAGAATTTATGTGACAATAAATTATGAAATCTGATTTATTTTATTAATATTAATTATTAACGCCCCGGCGGACTTTTACATGGTTTGATATTTTACAAGATTTACTGCATTATACGGAGACAACAAGAGTTATCTCGTTTTTAGCTAACAAAAATAAATTAAAATCTTTAAATGAACATAGTACATGGTATATATAAAGTTGCATCTAAAAATGAAAAGAGAGAATATATGTATAAGAAAAGAGAGAAAAGTGATTGAAAAAAATCAGAAACCATTTGTTAAATTGCAAATGGCATAAAAATCATAATAATTTAGGTTCATAATACTTAATTTACAAGTGAAGAATAAGAAGAATCTAAATTTGTTCGATGTTACACAATGCTCCCAAATAATAATATCGGACTCCAGAATCATATAATTCAGATATCTCTTAAATTTATATCAAAGATGTCGTTATTTGACGTGAATATATTTATTTTATTTTATTTGAATTTGGCAGTCGACTAAAGTATAGCAATGTCTTCATCCCGTTTAGGTTTCCATTTGTTGACAAATTTCGAAGGAATTCAAAATTTTTGCCATTTTAATTTTTTATGTATCTATCAATTTTCGTTGCAACTGATTTACATGGGTTGTCAAACTTAAAAAAAAATTACAAACATCCCCAGACCGACGCCAATTAGAGAACGTGCGAAGTACAAATACATTTTTTCCTTGGAGTTGACCAGTTGGCATCCCTGGCTTTTCTAATAACTAGTCAATGATCTTTAAATGACCGCCTAAAGGCTTCGGGTGCGTGTAGTCTAATGCTACGTATACATACGCGAGCCGAACTGCTGAACTGAGCCTCAACCCATGGGAAAGGAACGAAGCAACTGCAAGCGGCGTTTAAGTTCGCTAATGTATATGTACCATAACAATCAACAAATTGGCGTTCTAAATACATTTTTTTACTATAAATCTCTATCAATACAAAACAAGGAGGCACGTCTTGTGAAACAAGTATTTTGTTGGACTTTTTAAGCATTTTGCTGCATATACGTGAAAACCGTTTTTGTTTCTTTAAAGCGTAGATTGGCCTTGTAGAGAAACGAACCAGTTTTAACAGTATGACTATAAGTTACGGGGGTTCCTTGTTTATATTAATTCAAACAGCATTTCTGTCCGTGGTTATTGTATTGTAATTCACGAACTCGTTGCACAAGACGGGATTAGTGGAAATGTCGGCCGCATAGTGCGCATTATTTCAAGTGTCGCTGTCTCTCGAATACAACTCTCTTTATTATTGAATAAACGGACAGTAATAAGAAACACCACGTTAATACGTGAAGTTTCTTATTACTGCTGTTTTCCACAAAATCCAAGATTTGCGTGGGAACACCAAATATTATTCCGATTCTAGTATAGGTTTAAAGTTTAAATAGACGTCCGTCATTATAATACCGTGGGCCTCTTCTTAATAGAAATCATTGATTATTATTTTTACAATCGAGGATTTTAGATTCTTTAAATAACTTATCGAATTTCAGGATTTCTTTCTCGTACAAGGCCAATGTTTGTACATTGTGATTTTGTCATGTCCCACGATTTTCATTGGCTTTTTCATGGTTTCAGGGTAAATGCAGGTAATTCCGTTAATGGAGGACTGAACGCCGTTGGTGCTAACAAAAATTGTCCAAAGAAGCGAAGTTAGCAGTCCACAACGGAGTGCTGGTACCTACCTTGATGTATGGAAGTGAGGCATGGAACTGGCAAAGAAAGGATGAAAGTAGATTGAATGCTGTTGAAATGAGATCCCTGAGGCGTATGTGTGGTAAAACCATGTTTGATCGTGTGAGGAATGTGGAGATCCTCAAAGAGTGCAAGGCTGATGTAAGCGTAATGAGTAAGATTAAGAATGGGACGCTTAGATGGTTTGGGCATGTAAAGCGAATGAGCGAAGATAGGAGTGTAAGGAGGATATATGATGCAAATGTGAATGGTAGCAGAAGTCGGGGACGCCCGAGGAAGACATGGCACGATCAAGTGAATCAGATACTAGAGTCGGGCCATGTCAAGAGTCAGAATAATAGAAGAGTATGTATGAGACGGTGTATGAATGTGAATGAGGCAAGGAGTGTGTGCCAAGACCGAGTTGTTTGGCGGTCCGTCCTCTCTGCCTATCCCTGTGGGGAAACGGCGTGATGGTTAGTTAGTTAGTTAGTTAGACTATTAGAAAATCGCATATTTTTAACTTGCAAATTTATTAATTTACTTTATTTAGTCAGTTGAACTTTCGAACCTGTATATATTTTAAATGAATTATTTAGATCAAAAGGTAGCGTGTTTTCACCACGTCCCATAGAAATGTAGAATACATACATACAAACAAGGTCTGCTTTTGTAATTCATATTTGATGTGTATGTGCATTTGATGATTTTTTTAAAAATATCTTGCATAATGCATTTTAGGTGTAGGTATATGAATCATTTGATGGTTTCATAGATATATTGTAAATGTATTTCTTGAAAATATACAGTTCTTACGTAAATAACAAAAAAACATTGAAACAAATCACGTTTAACATTTCTTGTACGGAATCCGTTAGTTCCATTCCGTGAAATTTCGAAAAAACTGTGGTAAATTTCGGTTTGTTTATTCACTAGAGCTATTTGCATTATGATAAACTTGTGTTAAATGTCAGTTTGTTTATTCACTAGAGCTATTTGCTTTTTTTTTAAATTTAATTAAAATCAAATTTAATAATACAATTATTAAGTTCTGCAAGTATTTTTTGGTTTTTGTTATTGTTAAAGCTGTTTCGGCTTTCAAGGCCATTTTCAAACAGTTTGAAAATAACCTTAAAAGCCGAAACAGCTGTGTAACAATAACAAAAACCAAAAAATACTTGCAGAACTTAATAATTATATTATTAAATTTGATTTTAATTAAATTTAAAAAATAAATAAATGGAGTTCTACGAATTAAACACAAAAACGATAAATAAAAAAAAATAAAAAAGAGCTATTTGCATTATGATAAATTTGTGGTAAATGTCAGTTTGTTTATTCACTAGAGCTATTTGCATTATGATAAATTTGTGGTAAACTTCAGTTTGTTTATTCATTAGAGCTATTTGCGATATGATAAATTTTATTTAAAAAAATCTTCGTACGCCAATATTAAGAATCAGTGATTGTTAGATGTGTCACTATTGCAATAGGACATCGATGTACTTTCCAATACTGTTATTTTGAATTTGACTTTTTTGATTTGAGATTCACTTGATCTCCTCCCTTCTACATAAGTATATAAAATCATTTGTTGATATATATGATTAATAATGTTCGTCAATCAATCGACTCATGCATCTTCCTCAATGTATCATCTTCCAAACGCTTGACTTTTGACTCGGAAGTCGCTTACTTGATTCCCACTTAAGAAGTTTAAAAGCCATAAATTATTGTACATATTGCGCTGGTTCTATATTTTCTGCCGTACGATGGTGTGGGAAGGCTGATGACACATTCTGAATATTCTATGTCAATCTGGCGTCAGAGGGAGACGTCTAGGTCTGCGAACCAGTCTAGGGCCACCTCAATACGTCGCATTGTGGACCTCATCAATCCCGACGGGGAATGAATGTAGCTGGCATTCGTTGATCATTCATGATCGGTTGTCTGTACCGCAACTTATTCACACATCACCACCTTTTTAAAGCCTCTCTTATGCATCATGTATAATTTAATAATTATTAAATTTTAATGATAATTATAAATTTAATTTGTAATTTTAATCAAAATGTAGGTACGATTAGTTTTGGCCTCCTTGCATATTAAGCACATTTGTAATTCCTAATATAAAGATTGAAGGGAAACACAACACTACAGCGGGGTATTGAACGAGTGTTTACAGGAAATGGCATTTATGATGTAGACTTGTTAGAGGTAGTTTTAACACATACACCACTTTCATGAAATGCTTAGTATCGGAAAGAGGTGCAAAACTGTTTTTATTGGCTACTAATAATTAATGTAAAACATTTCTTTTTCTTTTTTATCTCGAAAGATACAATTTTTTATTGAATATACCATACCTATAATAAACAATTGTACAATTAGGAAGTACACGGATACGGGACGGGAATTGCATTAGATTACCTACAAAACAAGGTTTAAATATTACTCAAAATTATTCATAGTAGTTGCTTAATCATTTATTTAAAATATGTGTAATGAAAATCTGTAAGCCATGAAAATTATTTTTTGTATCTACATAATGTAAGATTGTAAATTAGAGACATACCTAATCATAGTTTTTTGATGTGACATAACGTAGAAGAATTTCAACTTCCCGAAGACAGTTGGAGTTATGGACTTTCTCGTTTAGGTAAATTTGTGAGGCTGAGAGAAGTGAAGAGGGAAGGAGAAGGCGTAGAGTACGGTTGGGAAGTACATACTTGGCATTTCAAATCTGGTCACTTAACACAGCTAAAGTCAATTCAAGGAACGTTTCGCTTTTAATATTGCATTATCACCAGGGCGACATTGAGAGTATATTCTCTACGCTCTGGGATGAGATATGTGGTATCTGTACTTCTCTTTTTCCTCAGAAAAGACCCTTCGCATATCATCCCCAAAGGTAATATACGCCTTGAGAGAAATAATTTCATAATAATTTGTTAACGTAGATATCAATAGAGTAGTGCGCAATGTGCCCACCCCTGCATATGCCCAGAGAAAGTGGTTTGCACTGCACAGCCTGCGGATTAGACGTGCTGCACTTACAAAGTTGTGCAGCCGCACTCCGGGGATATCCTATCAAGATGCACCTATACCGCAATGCACTTGCACTTCCGCCGCCGGCCATAAACCAACCAACTGACTTGAACTTGGTTTGACCCCGCACTAACTCTTGTAATGTCGTCTATTTGCTGCACCATTATGACTTGCCAACTGTTTTGAAAGATGTGCTGTAGCTAAATGCATTTAATACCCGTAACGGCGTGTGCATAATGTTATGTGTTAGTTTTATTTTCTTTTAAATAAACAAGTTATAATAAGAGAGATCTCAAATATTTAAGTTGAAAAGGACTGCCTCAAGATAACTGTTCTATGGGTTATCCTACGAAACTCGGGAAAGTTTCTGTATTTAAGTTGAAAAGGACTGCCTCAAGATAACTGTTCTATGGGTTATCCTACGAAACTCGGGAAAGTTTCTGTATTTAAGTTGAAAAGGACTGCCTCAAGATAACTGTTCTATGGGTTATCCTACGAAACTCGGGAAAGTTTCTGTATTTAAGTTGAAAAGGACTGCCTCAAGATAACTGTTCTATGGGTTATCCTACGAAACTCGGGAAAGTTTCTGCGTATTTTCAGTTTCATAATTGAATGTCTCTTAGTTTCTTGTTCCAAATTTACTCTTTGTTGAGATCTCAATTATATTATGTTAGGTGATTATGAAATAACCCTTACTTCAACCCTTGACTCACCTAAAACGAGAACTGTTGTTGTGTTATCTGATAACAACATGTTCGAAGACAGTTCATGTGCACCTACATTGATCACGAATTTCATCAAGACAACATTCGATGTGTAAGTTAGTAAATTGACTTATGTTACCCCAACTTATGAGAATTGACTAAGAAACTGCAAATGGCGCGAAACGCGGCGCCGCACAGTGGGCTGAAAATCGCCTTTCATAGACATAGAGACTTGAATTTTCAAGGGTATTTTTTTTGCTAGAAATGTATTCTGCTGATCATTACTATGCTATAAAATGTCGTACGAAGAAATTGCGTGTACAAATGAAGGAGTTATAATTTTTTTAAGAAAAATTTGTATGGCGCTGACATTAAAAATGAGGCTATCTCTGGAATCATAAGGTTGGCCGTTCTATCTTTACACACAGATAATACTACTATTTATTTGTATTTTTTGACATACTTCATATTGTGGCGCAAGGTGCGATTATTTTTTTAAAAATCCTCAAAGTTGAAAAAAACCCTTTTTAATGTTGATGATTCATTTAAATGCTTAAATGCTTTTAGGCTTGCAGTGTAAATAAAATATTGTAAACTAGACAAAGCATACTCATATGTAAAGCATTTAAGCATTAAAATGAATCTCCAACATAAAAAAGTTTTTTTTTCAACTTTGAGGATTTAAAAAAAAAAAATCACAAGTTTCGCCACAATACAAAGTATGTCAAAAAATACAAATAAATTGTAGTATATTTGTATGTAAGGATATAATGGTCAACCTTATGATTCCAGAGATAGCCTCATTTTTAATGTCAGCTCCATACAAATTTTTCTTAAAAAAATGATGACTCCTTCATTTGTACACGCAATTCCTTCATACAAAATTTTATAGCATATTAATGACCAGCAGAATCCATTTCTAGCAAAAAAAAATACACTTGAAAATTCAAGTCTCTATGTCTCTGAAAGGCGATTTTCAGCCCACTGTGCACAGTGTTTTGGCTTGCAGTGTAAATAAAATATTGTAAACTAGACAAAGCATACTCATATGTAAAGCATTTAAGCATTAAAATGATTCATCAACAAAAAAAAGATTTTTTTTCAACTTTAGGACTTTAAAAAAAAAAATCGCACCTTGCGCCACAATATGAAGTATGTCAAAAAAATACAAATAAATAGTAGTATTATCTGTGTGTAAAGATAGAACGGCCAACCTTATGATTCCAGAGATAGCCTCATTTTTAATGTCAGCGCCATACAAATTTTTCTTTAAAAAATTATAACTCCTTCATTTGTACACGCAATTGCTTCGTACGACATTTTATAGCATAGTAATGATCAGCAGAATCCATTTCTAGCCAAAAAAAATACCCTTGAAAATTCAAGTCTCTATGTCTATGAAAGGCGATTTTCAGCCCACTGTGCGCCGCTTGCTGTTGCTTCGTTCCGTTCCAGTAATTCGTGGCTCGGTTCGCGTTTTGGTTCCCAAATGTACCATACGTACCATAATATGCTCGGGAAGCTGCGTTTACGTGTTTTCGGTTATAAAGCGAATGAGATTCACTATTTATTCGCACATTCCTCTTCAGTTCATTTTCATGCTTTGTATAAATATGTATTTATTATTTGAAATATGAAAATTTGGCAAAAATTGCTACCTCAGACGACCGTCTCGATTTTCAGATTTAAGTTTAAGTGGTTAATTGCCAGAGGTAGATAGACTAGCTGATAGCCGTTACCGTTAGCTTCTAACTCTTGGGTGATTGGATGAGAGAAAATGACGAGACGCTTTAGATAATGATTTGACTGATTTAGAAACTGCACTGATTTACGCAGTAACTAGTATCAACGATGAAACAGAAGAATATGCACATTTTATAGCCACTCTCACAGTACTATAGTACCAAAATGTGTAAGAAAAATCACCTCAAGTGCATTTTACAATGATAGCAATAAAATAGAGACCTTATATACAAATGATTGTAACACGGATATTAAATTATTTGACACCTACGTTTATTGAAAACCCGTTTAACATCAACTCATGACTCTGACTAATTACTACTAACAAATTATTGCAACCACCAATTCATCAATCAATAATGGAAAACTGTAATACACGCCATGCAGTTGATTAATGGTTGTGACATTGTGTGCAACGTGATAAATTATACATAATTATAATTACACAGATAATTTGTCAACGCTTATTATCACTTTAAATAGTAAATCTCTCAAGTCCATTTCGTCTACTTCACCTGGGAATCAAATACTTGAGTCGGTCATATCTAGAGTCAGAATAAGAGAAGAATATGTATGTGGCGATGTATGAATGTGAATAAAGCAAGGAGTGTGTGCCGAGACAGATTTATGGTGGCGACTAAGCTTCTTTGCCTAAGGAATGGCCTGATAAAATAAAATTTAACACCCAGAGGGATTTTACATAATACAGTACATCTTTAACATGAGACATAATATGTTTGAACATGAGAAAATATAATACTAAAAATGGAATTACAATACTTAAAAAAATACTAGAAATAAAAATAGAACAAAATAATAATAAATAATACTGTAACACTTTATACACCATTCATTCATGTAATAGCAAACAGCAGGGATAAAGGGTTCGTAATCAACCTATTGATTTATTTTTTTCTAATATGCATTGTAATAAATTGATCCGAAAACAAATTAAAATATTAGCGCCTGTTAATATGTTAATGTATTTTCTACACGTCTTTCTGAAAAAAATAGAAGTTATTATATCTGCAAGATATCAGAATAACAATAAAAACCCAAAATTGAACACCAAGCATGTTTAAAATACCTAAATTATACCTGTGTATAGGAATAATTTACTTTGACAACCTTCCTTTAAATCTAAAAAATATCCAAAATATTTATGTATTTCAGCTTTAATTGAAAAATAGCCTCAAACTACTATGAGTGGTTTTATATAAAATGCGCAACACGGCATAACACCCCAAAAACAAATACTTTACTAACATTATAAATATACAAGTACCTACCTATGTAATGTCTGCTCGTCACAGGAACTTTCCAGTGAGACGGTCATTGGAAAATCATTTGTATTATATTTAAGATAAATAAAAACTTTTTTCTTATAAAATAAAATTTTAAATATATTTTTGGACTATTTTTGTGTAAAACATTTACATAGGTTGAGGTTTTCGTAGTAGGTAAAAAATGCAATCAAATCACCTTTATCTATGCCCTTTCGAGTTTTACAAAGTAAGTGACACTACAATACTATGTTTGAGGTCATCAGCAGAATCATCGCCTAGTGCCATCATCAGCCACTTTATCCACTGCTTTTTTTTTACATTAACTCCATCCAGGAGGCTCTGAGGACAATGATTTCCGTTAGGGCCTATGTCATCTCTGGGGATGCTGTGTATGGTATTTTTTAGGAGATGAAGGAGTGAACATGTTATGAAGCGGTGTTAAGTCTTATTTAAAAGTAATTATTTAAAACACCTCTTCAGAACAAGTACCATTCATAGCATTAATTTTGATTAAAATTATAGAGAGCACGGTCTGGCAACAAATAGACCGCCGGGCAGTCTATTGTTGGTTTCCGTTTCCTTTCGCTGGGTACTCTGGAATTGTGACACGAGCGGGACGACCGTGTAATGATCGCACAGTCAATTAGATTATAATTCATTTTTACCCTGGATGGGCGATCGTATTAAAAAAGTGTACATCAGTATTCCTGATGCGGGTTATTCGGTTCTTTTTTACAAAAACCAAGTCGGT
Source organism: Hesperophylax consimilis (assembly GCF_061612785.1). Classification (NCBI taxonomy): domain Eukaryota; kingdom Metazoa; phylum Arthropoda; class Insecta; order Trichoptera; family Limnephilidae; genus Hesperophylax; species Hesperophylax consimilis. The sequence continues at coordinate 1,005,172 of NC_142857.1, forward strand.
GCAGGCTCTATTAAATAAACGTCCGTATAATGGATGACCGTGTGTGTGTTCGTGAAGATCACAAATAATGTTCTACTGAAGTTTATATACGCGATCCCTTGCAAATCGTTATTCCGCGGACTCCGGGAAATGAAGCATTCACCTCAAGTGGCGCGATACAAGCCGTATTTTTCTTAATAAGATACGGATAATAAAATCACAAGCCCGGACGGCACCCGCTCAAGTAATCTGCCGATCAGCTCAATGGATGGATTCGCTCCATTAATGTTACATAAACGATAGACCCGATACGCTCCAGAACCGCTTATCAGCCACCTTGTCGGAGACGCTGGACCCGTCTCCTGGACCAAAGCCCTGATGGTGCCAGCTCGATCTGTCTGGGACAGACCACCGCCGGCCGTATGGAAGCTCCCCGCTCACTTTCCGTAATTAAGTGGTTAATCAGTTTTAGATAGAATTAAGAACCAATTTTTGATCCCTGGGGGTAAGTGCCGAGTCATAATATGTAACATGTTTACTTAAATATATTCTCCATGTTTTATAATGTGCAAAAACAAAACTACTGCTTTCATTTCACTACAATCAGTAGAACCTGTAATCCTTTGTGTGCCCATGCCTTGGCGACAGTTTCATGCTCTGCCCATCCCGAACATTACTCGAGGACCGAGTATTGGCGCGCAGAAAATCTGCAAAGTTCGGGATGGCATTTAATATAAAATATGGCCGGTAACAATTGGCGCCTCAACGTGTTTTGGCTCGTGGTGATTGCATGTTGTGCTGATTTTGGTGAAATGTTTCATGATTAATTGACATAATATTGTATCACATATGTCAAGTGATTTGAATATTGTTTCATAACCTCAAATACACTCAGTATTCTTGTAACGATAATTCATAATTTGCGTTATTCTATGGTAAAATCTTGCGTAAACTTTCATCTTTCATGAAATCTATGATTTATCTATGCTTTTGTAGCTGTCAAATTTTATGTCAACACTAATTGATAAACAAGATGATTATATGGGAGGTTATGTCAAACTGTCTAATTCATAATTATTTACGATTATTTTACGATGTCATTCACTTGTTTGATCAAGGCATATTTGCGTTTTATAATATTATTAGATTTTTACGCTAATATACATAATATTAAAAACATTTATGTCGGCGTTCTACAATACAAATTGTAAGTCCACATTACAATCGATATGCGTTTTAATTACTCGTAAGTCAACAAACACTCAATATTATTTATATACATACCTACGTCATTTTTTTTCGCCCAAATTAAATGATATCTTTGATTGACAATTACATTAGGCCGACGTTTAATAACGTTTCACAATATAATAGGGTGGTCCATTTTTCGCAATTCTCATTAGGGTGGAGCATATTTTTTTTAACAATTTTTTTTTTGTTTTTTTTCACAATTGTACAATAGAAGTTGAGCTAATATTACGTCTAATGATACTACAGCCGTCAATGAAGAGTTTCTTTTGTTTTATAAACAAAAAAAATTAAATATTTATTTTTCTCTTCTTTTACTTCTTTCTTTCTATCTGAACATCAAAGAACGTAATCATGTCTTCACCAATACCAATACCAAATATCAATGGGGCTTCGAAGGAGGTTCTCATTAAAGAACTTAAAGACAGGAATATTGATCCATCGTCGACTTCTCATGAGTTACGTTTACAGGCGCGCGCTTATAATAAAGAGATTAAAATACCTGCTATAAGTGAAGTGAATTCTGAATCATCGGATTCTGAATTAGACGACACAACCATTAAGAAAGCCCACATAATTAAACAAACGAAGATTATTTACAGGGACTCACACTCAAATAACGTAGACGGTTGGAAACTGAAATATGACGGAAAAAGTAGTGTAAGGGAATTCTTACTATTAATTGAGGAGAAATGTAGGACAAAAAATTTTAACCAGGATCATCTTGTACGCGTTTTTCCTGATCTTTTAGAAGGTTTAGCACTCCTGTGGTTCAGGTCTATTTACACTCAGGATTTGAAATGGGACGATCTTTCAAAACTTTTGATAAGACAATTTGAAGCAAACGACCTTCAAACAGATCTTAAGGTAAAACTATTTAACATGACACAACCTAAAGGTATGTCAGTGCTAGAATTCACTCTCAGAATGAAGTCATTAAACAATATGCTTGAAGCTAAACTACCGGAATTAGAACTTTTGCGGTTGGCAAAAAAAGCTTTATTGCCTATGTATACAAATTTACTAGTCTCAAGAGATATATCGACATTCGAGCAATTGACTACTCATGCAGGCAACTTGGAATCTTATGCATCACTGTCGGATGATTTCGTATCTTTCAACGTTTCTCAACCAAAAGTAGACTTACCTGTCACTAATAAACCGGAGAAATTTGATAGTACTGCTAGACAAACACCTAATTTTAATAATAATAATATGCATAGACACCAAGGTTATAACCAAAATCAGTACAGAAAACCAAATAACAACAATTATTCCAACAACTATACTAAAGTTAGTCTTGGAAACAGAGATAATAATTATAAATACAATAAACCGTCTTCTTCTACTTCTAACACATATATAAAAACTGAACACGAAAATTCTAGAACGTTTTACAATAAACCATTCTGTTCATATTGTAAACTATCGGGACACGTTATAGAAGATTGCAGGAAGAAAAATTCAAGGTCTAACAATCCTAAAGTGGGAGCTATCAATGACAAAGCTCATAAAAAGTCAAAAAACTAGGTCGGAGTCTCTCTTGCTACAAGCCGTCCTTGGCGCAGAGGAAAAGCGAGTGGGAGAGTTGGCTCCGAATAGTTGATAAATTTCTTTCATCCCCATCAACCGGAACAGTGGGCCCGCTGCCACGGGAGATGGCTATTGAAAATGATAACCGTCCTTATACTTATGTACATATTATAAATAATTTCTACAGTGGAATGCTAGACAGCGGCGCTTCATTGTCATGTCTAGGAGGCAATAGTTATAAAATTTTTAAGGAATTAGGTATTAAGTTAGTTAAAGTTAAGTTTAGTGTTTATACAGCGGACGGTTCAAACCAACCAGTCTTAGGGACAATGTCATTGCCGGTCACGTATAAATCATCCACAAAGGAAATTCTTTTCTACGTCATCCCGACATTGTCGCCTTCAATTATTCTAGGAGTTAACTTTTGGAAGGAGTTCCACATCGCACCGGAACTGTTTTCGAAAGCTACTCTTCCTGTTTCGGAAGGAAATATTAGTGGGTTGCGGGCTATTCGGCCAGCCTCATCCCTAACTATTGAAGAGAACAGGGAACTCTCTAAAATAGTTAAAAAATTCGAGTCAATTTCTTTTGAAAAAAAGGGGTTAGGTCTAACACACTTAGTTAAACACAAAATAATTACAACAGGACCACCCATCAAACAGCGGTATTACCCTCTTTCACCCGCACGGCAGAAACAATTAGAAACAGAAGTTGATGAAATGCTAAAATTAGGGGTTATTCAACCTTCTCGTTCACCATGGTCCAGTCCAGTAATAATTGTAACAAAAAAAGACGGAACAGCTAGATTCTGCCTTGATTCTCGAAAAATTAATAACGTCACGGTACGTGATAGTTACCCTCTTCCCTATATTGCGCGTATCCTAGATAAACTGGGCGGTGCCAGATATGTTTCCTCGATTGACCTCTCCAAGGCATTTTGGCAAATAGCCTTGGACAAAAAATCATGTGAAAAGACAGCATTTGTTGTTCCTGGGCGGGGCCTCTTTGAGTTCACTCGCATGCCGTTTGGTTTGAAAAATGCTCCTAGCGAATTACAAAGACTAGCGGATGCATTGTTTGGACCTGATTTCGATGATAATGTTTTTTGCTATTTAGATGACCTTATATTAGTATCGGAAGACTTGAAGTCACATTTAAACTTGTTAAATCGGGTGTACGAACGTCTACGAGACGCGGGTCTCACCATTAACTTAAAAAAGTCAGAATTTTGTAAAGCCGAGCTTAAATACTTGGGCTATATGGTGGATTCCCAGGGACTTCGCACTGATCCAAGTAAGATAGATAGTATTAAAGATTTTCCTATACCGAAAAATGCTAAACAAATTCGGGCATTTGTTGGCCTGTGCGGTTACTTTAGACGGTTTATCAAGGGATTTTCAAGCATTGCAGCTCCTTTAACAAGTATTACTGGTTCAAATAAGGGAATTAGTAATTTTAAATGGTCACCGGAAGCTGAATCCGCATTTATTGCACTAAAGCAAGCACTTACTTCTGCCCCAGTCTTAAGTTGTCCAGATTTTTCGAAACCCTTCGCTATACACTGTGACGCAAGCTCCGTAGGCATTGGGGGGGTATTAATTCAAACTATAGATGGACAGGAGCACCCTATTGCTTATTTTTCGAGATGCTTAAACGTTCACGAACGTAATTATGGAATAACTGAGCGCGAACTTTTAGCCGTACTAGACTCCGTTACACACTTTAGACCATACATTGAAGGAACTCATTTTACAGTTGTAACCGACCACTCAAGCCTAAAATGGTTAGGTTCTCTGTCCAACCCCAGCGGTCGTCTCGCGCGTTGGAGTTCACGCCTATCCCAATTCTCGTTTGACGTAATCCATCGTAAAGGTACTCAACACATAGTCCCAGATGTCCTTTCGCGAATGGATCTTGCCGAAATCTCCATTATAGATTCAGGAAATATTCAAGATGAGTGGTATCAAAATATTTGGAAGGGTTGTCAAGAATTTCCCCAACGTTTTCAGAACTTCCAAATTCGGGAAAACGAACTATTTCGTCACACGAAAACTCGTTTAGCACTGTGTGAAGACACTGCGTGGAAAAAAGTAATTCCTCAAGAAAAAAGATTAGACATTTTAAGTAGTGTTCACGAGTCTATTCGATCTTGTCACCCCGGCGTTTTTAAAACTTATAAAAAAGCACAATTACGGTATTTTTGGCCAAATATGTACAGAGACATTAAACAATTTGTAAATCGCTGTACGGTCTGTAAGGCCCACAAAATCAGTACGGCCTCACCTAACGGTATTTCATCACATCCAAAAAAAGTTACACGTCCAATGCAAATGTTATCGTTGGATTTGGTAGGTCCATTACCGAGAAGTTACTCTGGTTTTACCGTTATTTTATCCTGTGTCGATGTTTTTTCAAAGTTTACCTGGCTGTTCCCGTTGCGCAAAGGTACCGCGCGAAGCATTGTGAAGAGTTTAGAAGAAAGTATCTTTCTTGTACATGGCGTACCGCGCACCATTGTTTGTGATAACGGCCGTCAGTTTGTATCCAAAGAATTTAAGGACTTATTAAATAATTATAATATACCACCTCCGTTTTATAACTCTTATTATACCCCTCAAAATAATGTGGTAGAGAGATATAACCAAACTTTGGGCACCGCATTATCGATATTAGTTGAATCAGACCACCGTAATTGGTCAAAATTTTTACCACAAATACAATCAGCTATGAACAATTCCGTAAATTGCGCTACGGGTTTTACACCTTATTTTCTAATGCATGGTCGGGAGCAAATATTAGACGGTGATTTGCATCGTAACCCTATAGCTGATACGGAATCTAATTCACAAAATTGTACTAGTCAGAGAATCTACGCACAAAAATTAGAAGAACTGTCATCAGTTTATGAGCAAGTCTCAGATGCTTTACTAAAAGCTTATCAAAAAGGAGCAAACCATTATAACCTGCGGAGAAAACATGTTAGTTTTCAAGTCGGAGACAGGGTTTGGCGTAGAAATTTCGTCCAATCAAACGCTTTAAATTACTTTGCACAGAAACTAGCTCCACGCTTTGTGCAAAATATAGTCGTGAAGAAAAAATCAGACTTAATCTATACATTAGCAGACCTCAAAGGTAAGGAAACTGGTAACTTTCACGTGAAAGACATCGTCAAGTCAGAAAATATACCGGATTAATATGTTTCTGATAGTGCTTTGGTGGGTCTGGCCACCCTACCAAGTACTCTCAATTAATTAATATTTCAAATATTTTTCAATGCACGGGAGCACAAAGCGGCTTGATCACCCGAGTTGGAGCGACCCAGCATTATGACAGTCCTTAGTCCTGTCCTAGTTAATTTTCTTTTAGAAAATATAGAAATTTCGTAAAATGGTTAGTATAATCGGTAAATAATAGAAAGAAACATAATAAATTTAGTATAACACTCTAGTATCCTACTCGAGTTTGTTACACGACAATGATGTTGTTCAGATAAGCTTATAAGACAATAATTAAAAAAAAAAAAAAAAAAACGACGTGAAATATGGCTTTGACTAAACAAGTGAAAGTTAGGTAGCATGGGATATATAAACTGCCCAAATCTTGGAATGCACGGTGATACTTTCCCACTATCCCCGTATATTCTAGGTTTCTTAATATATACTTATGTGCATATTGTATACGTTCGCCCGTTACTTAGAAAGTGAAGATGTACCGGTCCAGTACATCTTTGTTTTCTAAGCAGTTTTAAAAATTTTATTATTAAGAATTGAATTTTACCAAATATATTTTTGTTTACTTTATTATAATTATCTTGTCATGTTTGGAAATGGTATACTTATGTTAGTACTCTTGATATTTTGTTTAATAATTTCATAGTAATTAATGATACAATTATAAGAGCTGGTTCAGCATATGTCTTTTCCTTAAATTCCTTCTATAACTTTAGTTATATTTAGTAAAAGTAAGTTTTATCTATAAATTAGTACAATAATACAATTTTCGACCAATGGCTCCATTTACAACAATGGATGTATACAATCTTCGACCAATGACTCCATTTACAACAATGGATGTATACTACTACTAATTGCACCACATCTATAAGATTGGTTGTTGACAGTTTCACTCGATTAAACCACCTTACACACCTGCGTGTGTGTAAAGGTTAAAAGTTTTTTCTACTATTACGAAATAATGCTTTCCAAGGATGATTATTTTGTCTTATTGTATAAATTCTCTTCGAAAGACTTACCCAATAACCAGGTCAGGTAGAGTAGATAGAATTTCTTCGAAGTGTGTTTTATCTCCAACGGAGAAGTAGACTCAGTGAAAAGTGAGGGTTGGTTTACCTCCCTAAAAAAAAAAGTGTTGCCTGAGTGGCTTATCGCCCTATTAAAGGGCCAGTGAAGCTTTAACGCTTAAGTTGTTTAGATGTGTTGAGAAGAACAATAATATTTTTTTATATACCTACAGGTTTACCTACAATTTTGTTTAAGAATATTTTCCGTCACAGATGTAACGCTAACGGCAGTCTTCGACAATCGTCAATTTATCATCACCCGGTATTCCGATACTGTGGGTGCTTGCAGACTCCGTTCACGTAATATCTTCTAAAATTTGTAATTAAGTTACATTAATCTTAAGTTATCTTTAAGTTCTAGAATGGATGAATCGCAGGCTCAACCATCCGGCTGCACGCTCGATGGGTGCGATTGAAGCTGCGGCACACCCATTCATCATAAGTTTTGCTATCCAAATCGTAGATTTTGTCTTATTCCTTACTTATCTTACAAATTATGATGCTCATGTATAATTGTTGATTGTTTTTTTTAGAAACCCAGAGGATCTTTTCAAGCTTAGTTATTGCAGTTGTAGTTTTTTTTAGAGTTGTATTAATGTTTGGGGACAAACATTTGTGTGGCGCGGGGGGTAATGTTATGAAGCGGTGTTAAGTCTTATTTAAAAGTAATTATTTAAAACACCTCTTCAGAACAAGTACCATTCATAGCATTAATTTTGATTAAAATTATAGAGAGCACGGTCTGGCAACAAATAGACCGCCGGGCAGTCTATTGTTGGTTTCCGTTTCCTTTCGCTGGGTACTCTGGAATTGTGACACGAGCGGGACGACCGTGTAATGATCGCACAGTCAATTAGATTATAATTCATTTTTACCCTGGATGGGCGATCGTATTAAAAAAGTGTACATCAGTATTCCTGATGCGGGTTATTCGGTTCTTTTTTACAAAAACCAAGTCGGTGCAGGCTCTATTAAATAAACGTCCGTATAATGGATGACCGTGTGTGTGTTCGTGAAGATCACAAATAATGTTCTACTGAAGTTTATATACGCGATCCCTTGCAAATCGTTATTCCGCGGACTCCGGGAAATGAAGCATTCACCTCAAGTGGCGCGATACAAGCCGTATTTTTCTTAATAAGATACGGATAATAAAATCACAAGCCCGGACGGCACCCGCTCAAGTAATCTGCCGATCAGCTCAATGGATGGATTCGCTCCATTAATGTTACATAAACGATAGACCCGATACGCTCCAGAACCGCTTATCAGCCACCTTGTCGGAGACGCTGGACCCGTCTCCTGGACCAAAGCCCTGATGGTGCCAGCTCGATCTGTCTGGGACAGACCACCGCCGGCCGTATGGAAGCTCCCCGCTCACTTTCCGTAATTAAGTGGTTAATCAGTTTTAGATAGAATTAAGAACCAATTTTTGATCCCTGGGGGTAAGTGCCGAGTCATAATATGTAACATGTTTACTTAAATATATTCTCCATGTTTTATAATGTGCAAAAACAAAACTACTGCTTTCATTTCACTACAATCAGTAGAACCTGTAATCCTTTGTGTGCCCATGCCTTGGCGACAGTTTCATGCTCTGCCCATCCCGAACATTACTCGAGGACCGAGTATTGGCGCGCAGAAAATCTGCAAAGTTCGGGATGGCATTTAATATAAAATATGGCCGGTAACAAACATGGAGCTTGAAGAGACCATGTTGTAGGAGGGAGGAAACACAGAGGCCGGCAAATCGTTCCACAGCCGAGCTATTGAACCAAAGAACGAGTCGTAGAAACGACCCGTTCTCACGTGACAAATGTTAACAAAATTTGGGCGTGTTTCCCGATTTGCACCGCCGTATGAATGATTCCCAATCGCAGTTCCTTGCTTGCCCAGTGCTTCCGACTATCGTATCACTTAAATCCAACAGTTTTAGAGCGGTTGTGAGACCTCTTGGTTTCTCTTAGACGATTGATTGATGAGATTTGCCTATTACCTGTCCAGTTTCCATCCTGCGAGTAATTTATCTGATCATTGGCATTTATTTTATTACGTTGTCATTTCCTATCTCTTCTATGAAATGTTGACTTATCCGTAATGCTGAACTTATGTTTCTCCTTGAGTTTCTCTCCGAAATCGGATTTAAAACCACCGTTGTTCATTAAGCTTTAGATACCATTGATTTGGCAATAATTCTCACTAGATTAGTAGGTCCTAGTACCCACACCAACTTCTAAGTTAGTCATTTTGGCCTGGGAGTAAAGTATATGTACATAGGTATGAAGTATGAATATCAAGCACCCCTGGAGATTAGCTAACTTAATCCATTTATATACACCATTATTTAATGAAAATAATCGACATGTTTCGGAATAAATAATGCAAATTAATAAGAAAATACAAATGAGTACATATCTACATATAGACAAAAACGATTAATTAGTTAGTAATAATAATATTTGGATGATTTGTATAGCACCGTTTTTGTGAAAACTTACTTCAAGGGCGCTGTACAAATATATAATACATTTCTATAATGATCTATGTTATTACTAACTATATATATACAGTACTATATTTACCTGGTAGGTCATTTAAGATTAACACAGTTTATTAGCGAAATTTAGTAACAGGATTTAGGACGTCATTGGAAAATTGGATTTTCACTTATTTCTCGTTATCGTTATAAAAAAATTTCGTGAAATAAATGAAATTTTTATGAATTATGTAATTATTATATTTATGCAACAAAAACTTTTATAAATGAACACAACCAAATCAGGGACGTAAGCTGTACTAAGGTGTCTAAATAACAATAAAATTAATTTAAAAAATATTATTATTTATAAAGGTATTGTAACGTATTGATGTTTACAGGATATAATACTGGGCCCTTTATCTCCAGTATTATAACGAGGATAGGGATCTGGATATATATATTATTAATAGTCGTAGATTCTGATATACGGAGGTTGTTTAATTCGGAATATAATAAACTGACAATACAAGTAACAAGTTGCCTAAAGGCCGTCTAGCGACAGAATGGCTTCCCGCCACCCGACGATGCAACCCGAGGCCTTTAGTAGCGTTCGGTTATGTTCGGTAGAACCCGAAGCTACCCGAACGCAAACACCAAACACTACAGGTATTAATATGAACACAAATTTAAGAAATAGCTATTTAAAAAATATTTGGTTATATAAACAAATGTCTCACATTATACATGAATGATTTGTTAACAAATTGTCATAAGGAATAATTAGTCGCCTGAAATATCAACACAAATTGAAAATAGGTGCTCTGGACACTGAGCTACGTCGGCTTATTTCCAACACGCCAAATAATTCAATATTTGTACTTCAATCAACAATTATTGCTTATTATATAATTGACCGGACATCAGAAGGTGCGGGTTCAATTCCGGAAGATATTTTCAATTTGTATTGATATTTCACCCGACTAATTATTGCTTATAATAATTTGTTATCCTTTGTGCTGTGCATAAAAATCTTGTCTTGTAAACATTAGTTTTTCATTAAAAAAATAATAAAGATTTGTTGTTTTTATTTTATGACCAGTTTCAAGTATATATTCGTTCTTAATGTCAACAATATCTCACGCTCCTAATCAGGATCTCTTTCGTCTTCCCACCATATTTCAACTTTCTTCGTCGTAATTTGTTGTAGCAATAATCAATCACGGCTGTTTTATCGAAAGACTTTAAAAAGTTAAGCCGTTAGCCAATGTCACCCAATTTAACGGACACCTTCGCTTAGTGATATAACGTGACCCACCCAGTGAAAGGATCGCTTCTGCGTCCGGGCTTTATCATTCATCATTATTTCTTTTAATTTATCATATTTACGAATCACACAGTTATTTATAAGATAATTACATTGCAAATTACTTTCCATTAATTATCTAGGTAGGAAGTTTGGTACATAAACAATTATAATACATTTTTTTATTGTTCTTCAAAATACAATCCCATTAAACCGCAATTAAGCAATTTGTCAACAGGATGTTCATGTGCAATTACAATATAACATATTTTCATAATATTATTACTTATTACAATACAAATTATACATCATATTTATCACCAACCACTGCCATAATCAAAAGTATTACTAATACAGAGTATCTCTGCTTAGTAGCCATGTTTTCAGCATATATCTGAATTTCTGAGGTAATTCGCATTTTTTTATATTGCTTGGTAACATGTTGAATATTTTGGGCACGTTGTATTCCAGGGTTCGCTGTCCGTATTTATTGTTATGTTTTGGTACAAGCATTCCTTCATTTTTTGTGAATCTAGTATTATGTTCATGTTCGACTTTCCTCTTATATTCAGAGTCAGATATATGCTGAATCAATATTTTGTGCCATAATAAGGCCTGTACCGGTAAGACAGTCAAGTTCCGATACAATAATGATATGTTTCGCCTAATTACAAACGTCGAAAAATTGTACAGATTACGAAATTTTGAAAACCCATCATACCTTTTACTCAGTGAATCTGCAAGAAAACTGTAACCTTACTTTTTATTTCGGTTATACAATAAAAATATAACCAATCTAGTTAGGCTAGTTTTGTGCTCTTATTTTTAGCAACTGAATCAAGCAATATATTCTAAAGTAAAATCGGGCTGACAATGTATTAATGTATTGATTTTTAATATTTTTAGATATATCACTGATTCAATAGTATTTTGTTTTTAACCCCTCCAGCATTTGAGGGTCATATATAACCGGGCGTCCATATTTTATAAGAGTATTTTTATTTTTATCTATCATGCGGAAATACATCATTTTTTGACTTTAGAAATAGAAATAATAATTCTTTCCAGTTTGCCTAAATATTTATTATTTTTTATTCCAGTATAAATATTTATACTGGAATCCATTCATAAAATCCTGAAAATATCCATAATGAATAATTCATATTTTGCGCCGCTATCGTAACAATCGGCTTAATTTTGAAAAATATTTCTTATTTTTTATTATATGAACGAGATAAAAGTGAAGGTAGAGTTTTCTTTCAAATTCTCCAAACAAAACGAACGTGTTTTCGAAATATCGAGTTCTCTTAATTTTTCTATGATTGGAATAAAAAATGGGGTTAGCGTTTTTGACAAAATTTTACACGCATGATATTAAAATTTTACTATTTAAAAATAGTAATGTTTATTTTAAATGCATACACCGAAAATATTATTTTATCTAGTTTCTAAAATAGTATTTGTTTTTACGGAAAATTAAGAAATAAGATTTTATATAGCGCATTTGAAATACACAGAAAACATTGCAAACTGAACAAAAGTAATGAATGTACTGTAGGGAATGTAGACGCGTATTTAAGGATTTTAATATTAATAATATTTATTTATTAATTTCTTACACAATTACAAATTAGAGTTTAATGCATATAAGAAATTAGGTTATATAATTTTTTTACAAAAGATTGTTTTCAAATATTTATACATAATAAAGAAATTTCAAGAAACGTGGAATTTCCAAAAAAATTTCAGGCAGTGGTAATTAGTTTTTATGCCTCCTTTTTCGCTATAGTAATGTTCAAATGCATTTACGTTTTCAATGTGAAAGGAAGAGCTAATTTGGATCGTATCATAGCATAATATGAGCATTATAACTCTTACATTAAGATTACATTTACCGCCTTACTAATAAAGTGGTGTAAATTTTATACAATTGATAAAATAAATAACCATGTGTGTGAAAACCTTATTTATAAACTTAAATTGTCCATACTGATATTTAACAGCCCTAAAAAGTTATTCACATTTATTAAATAGCGAAAGAGGGTAATTTATTCGCTGTACGAGTATATACATGTAATTTATTCGCTGTACGAGTATATACATGTCATTTATTCGCTGTACGAGTATATACATGTAATTTATTCACTGTACGAGTATATACATGTAATTTATTTGCTATACGAGTATATACATGTAATTTATTCGCTGTACGAGTATATACATGTAATTTATTCGCTGTACGAGTATATACATGTAATTTCGGGATTTTTCCAACGTATATTAAATGTGCCATTTATTTCTTCTTTTTGAAGATATCAAAAACATGAATACCATTTTTAGAAAGTAGATTGGTTTACCTATTCAATTTTTGTATTTTAAATTGACTTGAATATTTATAAATTGGAATATTTTGATTTCATACATGAAAAAGATAAAAAAAACCTTACATATTTTTACTCCAAACGTCGAAAAATTGTAGACATTACGAATTTTTAAAAACATATTTTTTTGTTTAGGCAATCTGCAAGAAAACTTAACTTTTTATCTCAATAAAAATATATTAAGAAATATTTTAATAATTCCTAGAGACCAAAAAAAAATCACGTTTTGCATTCTTTGTAAACTAAATATAATAGTAGATTTCTTGGATTTATATTAACCTACACATTCATAAGGCATATATGTTATTAAAAAAACATCACTTTCACAGGAATTCTTGTTAAATTCACGCAGTAAAGGTCAATTAAAAAATAGTATGTAAAAAATAACCTAACTTTTTAGACGATAACCTCGTGTGTCACTCAGCCAAAATGCAATGTTGCCAGGTCTTTTGCAGCCAGTTAAAGACATTTTTCAGAGTTCGAAACAGAAATTGTACAGTCTTAATTCGATCTGCAGTTCTTCTAATATCTTTGGATCTGCAACTAAAACACCGTTTAACTGTTGGAAAGTGTTTTTTTATTAGTAAGACTGTTAGTATATTAGAAAACGATAAACGATATAGATAAATTAAATTTGGCGATGACAGACTCATTAATCAATCATATATTTAGTAAATTGATTTGTGATCGTTTGTTTGCTATAATATTCGTCGATTAAAAAATTATCATCATTTTGTGAAATTTATGCGTCAATTATTTAAATTGTTTAACTTTCTATCCCAAGCTGTTGATTAATTTGAAGCTTGTGGTAAATCAATTAAGTCGATTGATGTTTTGATAAGGTGAACTGAAGTATCAATTTGGTAAGGTGTAACTAGCTTTTAAATTATTTTTGTGTTGTTATTTTATGTTGTTTGAAACTATATGTCGGTACTAGGTATATAATGTCATGTTTTCATATTTATGATTATGTGCAATTGCTAATTTTCATAACAGAGTACACCTGTTATAGGTACTTCTGTACTTCCGTTCTTCTCCAATTCCGTATCCAATTCACCTTCTATAAATTAACGTCCAGGTGGTTGTGCATTTAAAAATTTGTACACGCTGATATTGTTGTTTGTAAACATTTATTTAATTTTGTTTCAGGTATGAAAATGACAATGTACGGTGACAGCATTAATATGGCTGTACTATAATGAGTCTCTTGTCTGGCGATTCCAGAAAACACAACGATACGGTAAACCAATTAACCACAATATTATTACATACCATTTTATTTTACACCGTTTTATTTTATTTTTTGTGGAAAACCACCGGTTACAATCTTTTACAATGTAATAGTGGACTCCGCTATGCTTTGCTACGTCTATCTCGGGCGTCTCTGACTTCACTACCACCACCATTCACTACTGTACGAGTATACCACAATGTTACTGATAAAACAATACATTACATCGACTTTCATTCGACTCTGTATCTCATCCCGGTTCAGAAATATTGCGTTATTACGTATTCCTCGGGCGTCCCTGACTCTTTTTAGCATTCAAATCACTCTCTAAACTCTCCTGGCACTAATAAGAACACACTTTGAAATTTTCAACATTATCGGTCCACTTCTTTTCTAGTTTTGCGAGCACAAACAAAGGCAGGCTGAATTTTTATATATTAAGTCTAGCCGACATACACGTCGGCAAAGGATAAGGCTAAGGCTAAGAATATCCCAGAACAACACCAGCGTTGCTAGAAGATAGACATATACTGTCGGGCCTTTTTAAGACATTCAATTCCGTAGTACATTAGTTTGATGTACACATCTCGTAAGTTTTAGCCAGTGTTAACAATGTAAGCGCCCGAAAATATTTGTTTACGACTTGATTACAAACACCGACTTTCTGTAAATATAATATGCGTATTTTATGTATATAAACCTTCCGGAAGAAATACTCTAAATGATAGTAAAAACCCAGAATCTAATGATAGTACGGAATCTAAAGGCAGACGCGGATAGCGACTTTATTTTATACTATTTAGAGATTAATAATAATCGAGCCAGTAATAGGTTTTCAGCGATGTTCCAATTATTAGTTAGTATAAAATAGAAAAGAGTTGGGAGGGGTGGATGGGGATTTGGTCTGGTCTTTGTAGAGTAATGTGTATTTTGTGAATGTTATTTATTGATTTCTGGTTTAAAGACGTGAGGTGCTGACTTAAATAAGTTGATTTTGACAAGAATAGCTACAGAAACAATATGTTGACAATGATAAACGTGTATTTTACCAGACACCTGCATTAATAACTCACTGTGTGTGTCAGATAGCAGTTATTTCACTTTGGAGCTCGAATGTTCCGTGTTCTGTCACCTACATAATATTCTCTTCGAAGCAGCCAAGAGTGTCCAGATACAATACGCAATCTTTTTAACAATGCGCATTATTAATTCGAAAGTCATGAATCGTCCGCATATTTTTTGACTTCAATCAAAATTCGGCGGGTTTTCGTATTATCGTCGGCAAAATCTTTACGGCTCGTTCGCGCTCGCAGTCCCGTTACAAAAAACCATTGTGTCTAGAGTAACCCATGTTTGATTTACCCTAAGTTTATACCTCGTAACGTTTGGTACTTCATCTGTCAATATAATTATTTACGCAATTAATAGTGTCTGTAGCGGCCGGCCGCGTGGCGGACACCGGGCAGGCGGCGTAGATTTTATTTATACAAATATACAGTTTTATTCTGAGTTTGATGAAATATTGCACACTTTACCTTCAAAACTATAGAAAGGTGTCGAGCACTGATTTCGAAAAACTGTGTGTAAAAAAGCCCGTATTTCGTATATTGAAACAAAGCGAAGTACTTAATTTAATTACAGGAATTCATAAGAGAGATTGCAAAAGGACACTGAGCCTCAGAAATTTGAGAGTAGGTGCTACGATCATAGAGCATAGGACCATAATTATTGTCTTTATGGTCCTGTGCTCTAAATGGTAAATTGAAACAGACAAAGGATATCCTTGCCTATTTTCCTCAGCGGAAGATTGACTGCGGGTTTGCTTTGAAATTCTTTAATTTTGCAACACGTGAGTGGCTCTTATTTTCAATTCCTGCCTTTAAAAGAAGATCAGATTGGATATGTCGTAGTTACCTAATGCTATTTATTACCTTCTTTTATTACCATCACCTCGCGGTCTCTAATTAAAATGATCGCGTAATAGAAGGCGATGACTGACTTAGTATACAAGGGCCTGTTGTTTACTGGAAAATTTTCTGAAAGAGTTGCTTTTACTCTCCTTTTTAATTCTACGTTTTTTGTTTCTTTTAAAGTGTTTTTTTCGATGCTATGTTACGCTATCTCATTCTTAAGCTAACGTTTCGGACAGCATTACGGTGTCCATCATCAGGGCTGATGTGTAATTTGTTTGGCACTTGAATTATACGTAATGGAGAATTCATAGAACTTTGTCCTTTATTTTATTTTGATGGCTTTTGTTATTACAACTTCATCAATTAAAACATTTCAAGTTCTTGCACCCTTTCATTTTAGCATTATCCAAAGAACTCGAGGTGCACATTTTTGTGCCAGCGGCTTTTGTTTGCCAAGCTATAGTTGTAGACCTCCACAACTTCATATTTTGATAGGGAGAGGAAGAATAACGTGCAAATCTTTTGGATCTTGTGCAAAGTATTTTTTTTTAAATAACTATCGAAACACCATCACCTCGGGGGCGATTCACAATAATTAAAAAATGTCGTAGTCAATTAGTCGTTTTAGAGTAAATCGAGTCCGACATTGGAAATTTTTAAGGTCAAATCATCAGTCGCTATGGAGTTAGGACGGGTTGTTTCGGAGAATCTGAACAATTCATCAAATTTCAACGTTCATTTTCAAGTTCTGTGAAAGATTTTTTCAAGTTCTGTTTTTATTTCAGTTTTGTCAAGCAACTAGCCTACAATGATATAAAAACAGAACTTGAATAAGTCTTTCACAGAACCCGAAAATGAACGTTGAAATTTGATGAATTGTTCAAATTCTCCGAAACAACCCGTCCTTAATATCATCTGTTTAAATTGCTATGAAGCGTAGACCCGACCCAAAAGATTTTTAATCGAAATGCTCGAAAAACAAAACGTTTTTTCTATTCTTCTATATGTGATGTTCACTTATAGAAGAATCCAAAAGTTTCCGGACACTGTATAGATATTTTCAGGACCATGTTTCCTAAATATTAATTCCTACAAATTTGAATAAGAATGATGAGAAGAAGCAACTAATGTATGCAAAAAGTAACAGGGCTAAGAATAAGAAGTGTGTCCTTCAATCCTCTGCACATTTGTTAGACGACACTTTTATGACGACGAATTAGTAAATAATTTGTTTAATCCATCTTTTCTATACAAAATTTAGTATAAGAAAGTAATTTTTGTGGTCATCATATTATGTATGTAATTATTTAATAACTCGTCTTCTTTTGACCGTTGTTTATTTAGTGATGGCATCTGCTTTAATTTAATAATAACTTTCTTTCAGTCGCACTCTTCACAGCGGCGGGTTCATTAGCATTAACTCGCGGTGTTAAAGATTTCATTAGTCGTGAATAAACATTTCAAACGGCAAATCTGTGACAATTATTTTAATTAATTAATGTTTTGATTAGACGCCTGATAGTTTAATTTCGGAGGTGAAAATTGCTTAATAATTTACAATATTTTTTTAATTACTCGTATTTTTTATTACATAATACCTGTCTAATTATGTATAAATGGTGGAAAATTGTAATTACGAAGCAGATTTCAAGCATTTTATTAATTTTAATGATGTCATCATTTTAATATAAAGTTAGCGTTTTCATTTTGTGTATTCTTGTAAATGACAGTGACTTATTCAATTTGCGAGAAGTAATTATATCACTGAAAAAGAAGATAATACTAACAAATCAAAACTAAACATGAAATAGAATAAATAATAGATAACGAGATCTTTTTATTTTCCTGTGTCTTGTTCTATTTCATGTTTCGTTTAGATTTATTAGTGTTCTCTTCTTCTTCATTACATTGATGGGTATAACCTTTAAAAGTTATTAAAAAAGTTGTTAAAAACAATATATACATATATATTCTATAGTCTCCGGTAATTTATCGTAAACAGTTATTATTTATGTAATGTTATTAAGCCACCGGGCATCGAAAATTCGACAATTTTTACATTTTATGTTTTGGCTTTTCAATATTCGCCAAAAATTGAAATTCATGTCCGGAATAATCTGTCTGCGGAATGTATCTGTGTTCTAAATTTGGGGAATATTTTATCTAAAATAAAACAATAACTTCGTAAGATACGTGCTTAGTGAATCGGTTTAGTGAAAAAAACGGCAAATATTCTTATAAGATTCTTATTACAACTCGATTCCCGTTAAAATTAAGGTAAAAGGTATCTCCCAAACTCATAAAAGTTGGGAACCCTCCTTCTGGAATATAATTCTTAAATTTACCGGTGAACGCTTGAGGCGAAATCGTTAACATCAAAGTGTTCGACATGAAGGCGTTTAAGGTTAAACGCAACGCTCGTTGTATTCTACGTGTTCACAGATGGCGTTAATTAATTAATTTTGTTTAAATACGCTTTTGCAAGGTATTGCTTTACAATATTAAGACAAATCATTTGTTTGCGCCCGTATATACGCAATATGAATATGAATCAATAGTTTTGTTCGTTTAAAGACTTAGTTCTTTCGAGAAAGGCACACAAATACAATATTTTACCGATGATTCAATCCAATAAACCTTGCAAAAGCGTATTTAAACAAAATTAATTAATTAACGCCATCTGTGAACACGTAGAATACAACGAGCGTTGCGTTTAACCTTAAACAAGCGTTTCGTTGCATCGGTTTACAGGCAGCCAATCATGGACGGGTGGAAGCGTTTCGGCAACGGTTTATGGGGCTCCAATCGCGGACAGGATCGAGAAAGCATTAAGCGTTTCTTTGCATCGGTTTACGTGCGGCCAATCACGAGCGGGTGGAAGCGTTTCTTTGAACGGTTTACGGGCGGCGAATAGAGGACGGGCGTTCAACCGTTTAGTGAGAAAGCGTTTCTTTACATTGGTTTGCTGGCAGAGTATTGGACGGATACGAACGGATGGATAAGCGTTTAGGTGGACGCGTTTAGCGAGTAAGCGTTTCTTTTCAATCATATTGTGCTCCATTGGAATAATTTCGTGCGGATTTATTGCAGTTACACGTTTTTTTAAACGCTTATCCCAAAATCCACAAAACTGTTGCAACCGTTTTTGAACTTAAACCCTTACGAAAAAATGTTTCACTTTATTTTACTCACCCCCATTATGGAATAGCTTCAATTTTACCACTTTGAATTTAACAAAACTTTATGAAATGTCACGAGATACTACGATGTAAGTTAAAACAATCGATAAAACTAAAAAGTCAAACACAAATCATCTCAAAAACTTGGATCGACATACCTAACTACACAACTCAAAACTGAATAGCGACCTCTCCCTCTTATTATCAAAGTAAGCATCTAACACAAAGAGATATTTCATTATTACTTTGTACAAACTTACCGCGGAGTACATATGACATCAGATTTCGTTCGACCAATCATGGAGCGTATACACAGTACATCTTTTAAATAATTTTCAAGAACGATTTAGTTTCAATTCTGAGAGTAAAAATATAGAAATATATAAGTTTATTCAGAATCGGTGTTTTTTGATTTACATGAATATATTTTTTAAAGTGTAAATATATTTTACTCCAATTCCTTATTACTGTTCTGACCCCTTCTCCTGCCGTAGGTAGGAGAGGGGGACACCTAATTTTCAAATACAGCCTGGCTAGCAGATCACAGCGCATATTGTCGCCACGCCAACGCTTAAAACATAATACACATAATCTCTTTAGGTGTGACAGGTCTGTATGGGATTGTATGGCGAGCAATATGGAGTTATATAAAACGCTTTGAACTTAGAGCGTCATCAGTCTTTATACTGCCCTGAAGAAGCTTTGGTTGTGTCGAAACCTGTTCGGCATTAGGTATAAAAATAAAGGAGGTAGGTATTTACTAAGTTATTTTTTTATTTTAAATTATAATGTCACATCGCAAAGTATCTGCTGCGTATGGACCCACCAACAAAATAAGCGAATGTCTGTGTTATGGTGATAGAACATGATGATGAAATAATAAAAATATGAATTATGTAATAATTAATATTTTCTACGACAACAATATAGTTTGTGCACAGGTAATCGGGGACGGAATAACCGAACCAACTCGTGCAAGCACATGTGTGACATCTTTGATTCAGGTGAGTCACTGAGTGATGTCTGAAGAAAATCCATGACGCGAACCACAGATTGTGTGTGAACGAGGTTTATTCCTTCGGTCGCTAGGTGGTGTCGAGTTCTATTACAAGATAACCGGTTCGCAGTGAGCGCACTTTATATATTATATATTATTTTAAAAAGGAAGGTGCTCTACTTAGTGGGGAAATAAATGAAGAACCGAGGTGAAATGTGTACCAATTCGCCATGTGGTCTTGCAAATGAATGTTTGTAGTAATAATTGTAGTTTTGCATTTCGTGCATCACCTATCGTCATGCCAAATTTAGTAAACAATACCTTTTTAGACAGGTACGGGGATTTCCACGTGCAAAAACTCGCGATAAATACGGTGAAAGAACCTTCAAGTATATTGTACCCAAATATTAAATAAACCACCAACAACAACACTTATACCGCTAAAGTGAAAATATAATCAAAGTGGCTATTAGGTAGGTACAGTAGATTTATATTGATGCCCTTGTGTTGCTCAAATACTCCTACACATTACCAATTTTAATTTTGTTTTTCCTCATGTACCTACCTATATATCTTTATGTAAAACCGTGTAAGCGCGAATTGCTCCCGACTGTCTGTAGCCAGTGAGACTATGGCTTCCCCAATTTGGGTATGTTGTGAGGTTGAAGGTAGTGGGGAGGGGAAGTATATGGGGAAGAGGATAAAATACCTAGTTATTCGGATCTGGTCACCAAACATGGCCAAAAGACATTTCAAGTAATGGTGGTCTTACACCAGGGCGATACTGAGAGTATCCTCCACTCCGGACCGTGCCACAAATATACTATAATTATGAATTGTGAAATAACACAAATGAATGAAATAAAATTAACTTGCGCGAGCCGGGATATGAACCCGCGACCTCCGTTTTGCTAGTCGAGAGCCTTACCCCTCGACCGCGGAGGCCGTCGGTATTATATATATACGGTAGCAATCTTTGTTTTTTGTTGATTAAATAGTCCAATTTAAGCATTCAAAAAGACCATTGTCCAATCTAATCAATCAATCTAATAATAGGTTATCTAATCATCTTCTTCACATTGTCCTGGTTCTTCTTCTGGTCTATGAATGAAATGACTATGAATCTCTTCAAATTATTGGTAATTGCGGCTAAAACGGGATTGCAGGCCTTTACGAATAAATTAACAGGTTTCCTGATAAACTTTTAGTAAATTACGAATATGTTATCATGATGTCGGAACACGTGTTCATGAAGATCCGAATATTTCTGCAATATATCGAAAATTATTTGTATCGTTGTGATACGTTATCAAGACAAATCGATAAAACATTCTTAAATCGAGGTTGGGCTGTTAATTTATCGTGCAGGGCAAAAGACGATTGTCTCCGGGCATCGCATCGATAGGACGTCTCCAGTGGTCTCTGTCCTGCGATATTTATCTCATCCATACTTGTTACTTTTTGAAGCACCCGGCGTTGCCCGTGCTTTATTCTGATTTATGGGGAGGGAAAGCGATGGAGGTGGCTTTTCGAAATATCGTGTAGACCGTAACCTTCCTCTTGTTTTGACGGTCAAGTGTGCGAAATTTCACCAATCTCGGAACACCCAGAAACTCTTTAATTAGTAAAGCAATTTTTTCTGTGTACAAAATATTTATTTTATTTTATTTCAAAAATTAGATTACAAAATACAATAATAAATCTACATATATATAAAATTACAAATAAACTTAAAATTATTACATAAATACATTATGTACTTTTATTTACAAACAAAAATTATTCTTGTTATATAAATATGTTATTAGGAATGTTTAAACAAACATTTGAGCAATGATTTCTTTGAAAAAGGTAACTCTCTAAATACGCATTACTCATTTAATTACTAACTTAATTTACGTAAATTGCGATAATAATTTACTATTGATACAAATCTATCGTGCACACAGACATAGGAATTAATAGACGAGAAGATAAAGGCGAGGGGTAAAATCAACTGTTGAAGAACGAAGGGAGTGAAGATGACTGTGATTCGTCAATAAATCAATCTGACAGTAAATAGGCATCTCGCATTATAATATCACCATTTACTTCTTAAAAGTAAAATCTGCTTTGAATGAATAGACATTTTTACATGGGAGCGCAAATTACTCGCCACGTTATGAACAAATTTGCGAAGTCCAAATTCGGCAAAGTAAGGCAGCTTCTATATTCAGATTCGTAGTTAGTTTCAGAGTATTTAGTTAAGACACTTTTATAAATGTTCATAATTTACTTCCCAGCAACCAACCAGCTTTGTGTTACGCATCCAGACGTTTCTCGATGTGATAGTAACAACTGATTCATATTATACGATGTGAATATGCTTAAAATAAAATAAAATAATGCTTATATATGGAATGTAATACGACAATTGGGTTTATTCTCTTTTTTCGCATCTATTTTTACCAGTTTTCATAGTACAAGTCAACATTTTGCCGTGTTATTTCGTAAAATGAACCGATGATGCCTCGACTATAGTTCGCACAAGAATGATGACGTCACGTTTTCAAATATCACTTGAGGCCGTACGCGAGCCCAGCCGGCTCAATGGAACCGGTATGGGGAGTGGGGATAATACGCTTTTAATCACTTAGGGCAGGTCTACTAATATTCATATGTCTATGATCGTGCATATAATTCTTAATCCTTTGATACCCAGCGTTGTTTTAAAACAAAATATTTACTAAATTAGCAAATCTGAAAAGATAATCAGAAAAGGTTCTTGGTAATTTATTGATTTATTTTGGATTGATAATTTTTTTCAGTAGGTGCTTTCTTTAGTTATATTTTTTAACAACACTTTGTTCGGTAAGTTTTTAGATTTTCACGGCCAAAAGCATTTTTGTTGTTTGTTTTTGGAGTGTTATGCCGTGTTGCGCTCCTCCTTCTTTAGCCGACGTTTCGGACAGCGTTGCAGTGTCCATCATCAGGGCAGATAACAACAAAACAACAAAAACACTTTGTTCGTTTTCATCGCAGAAATTATTACGAATTTCTGGGGGTTAAAGCTTAATTTCTTCAATAAAACTATAATTATAAATTTTTTCCTGAATAAATCAACCCCACGACCATTATGGAATACGACTACATTTCCACACATTACACTTTTTTGTCTCTAACCACCAGGTCGTCATGTCTCTAACCTAAAACACAAACAACTATCCTATAAGAATTGCATTTTATTTATGATATTGAAATTTAAATTAAAATATTACTTCCCTTCAACTAAACCCAAAAATGACCCGCTTAAAACTTCGGATATTTAAAAAAACATATTGTATATAGATAGACGTCCGGAAAAACGTTTGTCCAAAAGCATGTTTTTGCGTTGGTTTTAATATGCTCTATGAAATGATATAAAAATATGATGAAAATTTCCGATATTCCGTTAAAAAAAGAAAAATGAGTATTGCTAATTTATTAAGAATCTCTTTAAATAATTGAATGAATTCACAGGTTTCCTTATAAACTTTTAGTAAATGACGAAGATATTATCGCGATGTCCAAACAAGTGTTCATGAAAATCCTAATACTTTCGCATTTCGTCATTATATATTATCATGGCAAATGAAAGTGCTTGAAAACGTGTTCCGGTATATTACTTAAAGTTTATCAGGAAACGGCCTGAAATCCTTTTTTTAACCAGATTACCAATAATTTTAAGAGATTTTGAATAAATTAATTTTTTAAATAGATTTTTAGTAAATGGCATTTATGAAGTTTTTCTATTAATTTAATTTGTCGACCTTAAATTGTGTAAGTATCTACCTACCTAGTTTATATAAATTTATTATGGGTGCAATTTCACAACAGATACTGTTTTTTATTGCAACTGGCTTACCTTGACTCAATAGGCTGGTGTAACCCACTAACATACTGCTACCAAAATTAATCACAAACAGGTTTTTTTTTTAAATGTCCTTGTCATTAATATCAACGCAACAACACAAAAGAAATAACTGTAAATATGTATGTACAAAATTGCGATGAAATTTAATAAATTTTATTTTAGTCTAATTAAAAAAACTTGTTATCTTTTGTCCTTCGTATGCGTGAGATATTTTGCGTAGATTTTCTTTGCACTTATAAATGGATGGTCTGACTCGCAATCACTTGTTGCGTTACGTGCTTGGTTGAGACTTCGCCTCTTCCGTTTATTAGCGCTTCTTCTCCACAAATCTTTTACCATGTCTGACCCCTTCTCTGCTATCATCATGACTGGAGCGTTGATGTTCCCACTTGTGATGGTAGGCATTATACTGGCGTCGATTACTCTCAACCCCTGAATTCCATACACTCTCAGTTGGGGATCAACAACGGCCATGGAATCAGAAGACGGGCCCATCTTGCAAGTACCAGACATATGGTAAATGGTCATCGTATACTGCCGGATGACGCAGTCCCAATACTCGTCAGTGAAGTGAGGAAGATGCTTGCAGTTTGGTAACTGTTTGCTGTGGAACCTGGCTCCAAAACGTTTCATCGCTGCTGTTTCTCCTACAGCGAGTGCCGCCTTTACACCTTCTCTCAGCACTCCAACATCGTCAGGATGCGTGAGGTAGTTGTGATATAACAATGGGTATCTCAATGGATTTTTTGAGGCTAGCTTTATGAATCCTCGGCTCTTCGGACGCAGCATCATAGGGAACACTCCAAAAACATCTTTAAAGTCGATCTCTCTGAATACTTCATTGTAGAAATCGTCAGTAAGTCCGTGAGCGTTCTTCACCTGCGTTCCTCCATCAGAATTCGTCGACGAAGAAGTTAACATGAATTCTATGTCTGGCCAGTCATCTGTCTGATTGGCGTACTTGGTAGATATGAAAGCTACCGCTTCCAAGCCAACACTCGACGTCAAGGGCCCGTTCTCGAGTACGGCGTATCTAATAGCAGAGTTAACATTGACAAGCCGAGACTGTGTCGTACTGACTGGGTGATCGATCAAGAAAGCCAACCCGCCCACGGCTATGTGATCTTGTAAATTTTGTCCAACACCAGGAGAATCGTGAATGACGTCAATTCCCATTTCGGTCAAGTGTTTCTTTGGGCCTACTCCCGACAACATCAGTAGCTGAGGGGTGTTGATGGATCCAGCGGAGAGGATGACTTCTCTCTTTGCGTAGACAACGTGTTTCACTCCTCCCCTGATGAATTCGACTCCGTAGGCTCTCTTGGTGGACTTGTCGATGAGGATTTTAGTGACGTGGCACAAGATGGCTACGTGCAGTTGCTGCCTGTTCCTGATAGGGCGAAGGAAGGCCTTGGATGCGGAGCAGCGAGCCCCCCTGCGCATGGTGTACTGGAAGAAGGCGTAACCGGTCTGCTGGGCGCCGTTGATATCGACGATGTCGTACCCCATCTCCTCGCCGGCCTGGAGGAAGGCAGCTCCGATGGGAGTGTTGTAAGGAGCATCCTGTACTGACAAGTAGCCACCTGGAATAAAAAAATCAATTATTTTCCACTGTCTTTACTATAAAGCTGAACATATTTTTTTGTGTCTCTACCTCTGTCGTAATGAAATTGGCTGAAATTTGTAGGTGAACGTTATTTTCAAATTGAAACGTATTTTCATTAACCAATCATGATTTCTTTAAGAAAATTTTAAAATATCAATGACAGGATGCAATAAATGGATGTGTTTTTCTTAATTTTTTATTGCTCGATTAGATTTAAAAAATCTGAATACAGGAATTGAATCTCGGGCAAAGTTGGGTGTAGTAACTACTAGACGACCACTAATCTTATTATTATTAGTGTGAACTTTACAAAATAATAGGTACCATAACGCAAGTCTTTTGTTGGGTTTATCGCGCATTAATTCAAATTTATTACTTTTCTATTTTCACAATGTATTAATTGGTTTCACGGGTCACGATTTTATGGTCAGAATTACTCAATCATGTGTTGAAGATGTAGCATTAGTAATTTTTGGTGTTCCATTATTGCCTCGACGATTGATATCGTAATACCAAAACCGGATCTGTAAAATATGGTTTGTGGATGATTCAAATTGAATGCAGCTTGTGATGCATCTCATTGGTAGTTTATTATTCGTGTCTAAATGACGACTACTTGCATAATTCTGTGAGAAATATGCATTTATAAATGTAGCACGAGGCTTGATTATTTTTCGGCTAGCTTTATGTTATTTATGTTATTAATGTGATTCGTCTCTCCCACCTGGTGATCTCAGGTGGCCCGCTGTGTAACGGATATTGCGTAATAATAAAATATTTATGTCAATTTGTATAATGCTTCCTTTAATTTTGGCTCCCATTTTTATTTTAACAGATTATCACGGTTCTCGTTTGGAAGAGGAGCAGTTTAAACATGGCAAAGTTGTTATGTTATGTCAACAATTAAAGAAATTGGTGGTTCACTGTCGTGATTCATTTTGGAAGTTAATACCAATAATAGGCCAGATGATGGATACTGTAACGCTGTCCGAAATGTTGGCTAAGGAAGCGTAACGCGGCATAATACCTACCCCAAAAGTAAATCACGATAATTATTTTTTGGACGTGATAATATCAAATTATAATTTGCCTGTTAATTGAATTTTTCCATAACGCGTATTCTTCCAGATTTAAACAACTCTTTTTGTGGGGTTATCAGGAACGCCAACAAGCTAAAATCGATTGAATAACTAACCTACAAAATTCGAAATTAAATAGTTCAACCATTCCAAATTTGTATATATGTGTTAGGAGAAGTTCTCTTCAAAAAGCTACCATTTGCATTTGTAAAGCAGCAAAGTATTCAGCGATCTAATCCTCTTCAATCTGCTGAAGGGTGGTCATTTAAAAAGACGAGATTTTAGTACTGTAAGCATTTTAAAATGTCATTTATCAGAGGGACTCAACGCCATATTCTCTAGAATTCTTTCATAATGTGATGAACTTCAACGGCTTATCGGCAAATCCCGCCTCTAAATCTGGCTAGTGGAAATTATTAGATTAATAATTATTTAAGTATTCTAAACGTTAATTTTTGGAAAGTACTAAGTGGAGTTACTAACCTTACAGTAGATATAGTTTCTATAATTGTTTTGTCTTTCTCCTGTTGCCTTATGCAACTACAGCATTGTCTTGAGAACGATTCCTTTTGTGTCTCCGAGAATGTTTCCAAGTCCTATTTAGTTTCCAGTAATATTTTGTGTGGATATATTTACCTGTTGCGTGGTATTTATTCTTGGCCAAATAGGGGTTCCTCTGGTCCTCTGACTTCTTAAAGTAGCGCACGGCCTCCTCGGCGCCCCAGCCCGGGTTGCCGGCCGCCTCCCACTGCTGGTAGTCGCGGTGGTTGCCGCGGACGTACAGCATCGTGTTCAGCACGCTGGAGCCGCCGAGCACCTTGCCGCGGGTCCAGCAGCATCGCTTGTCTTCCATGGCCTGGCACGCAGACGACTGTGGCTGGGTCCTGGAATATTCAGAATAAACATTTGACAATTAGTAACCTCACAAGTGTTTCACAACTCTCAGAAGCCACTATCTTCTTCTTGGGTTGTGACCCCTACTCCAATTGCCTTGGTGAACCAAGCTCCTCCACGCTTTCACGGCCCTGCGTAGCATTACAGGGAAAGGAGAGATTATTGAGGAGACTTGGCTATTTAGTTTCAGTAAACTAATTCAAGCCCATTGCGTAGAGACTATTCCACAACTAGGCGGTACTGAAAATGGTAGTTGAAAGCTCAAAACAATGCAGGAGTCAATATAAGTGTTAAAATAAACAGTAAACATGCCTAACTGTGAGGGAAACGTGACACTACACGAAATACGTGTACGTGAGAGCTTACAATCACACGTTGATTATTAAAACGTCGCTTGAAATCGTAAGCTGAAATTATGTATGATCATTGAAATCTTTAAATCGTTGAACGCTGCCTAACCCCCGCATAAATACCATAAATGATAATGTGCTTACATTTTTATGAATTATGAAATCAAAGTGTTTCACTTAAATCCTCATTGCTTCTATTTCAAGGAATTCCTCAAGGTCTTGCGTTTGTTTCACATGATATTGTCCAGCCAACCAAATCCAATAAAACAACCGATTATTTCATCATTATTAGGCCTACGTGAGTTCGTCTTTTTCAATACCGATATTCTAGTTGTGTCGGGTTAATCCCACGTCTTACGAAACCCGGCATTCTTCAGGCGGTGTTCGGACAGGCAATACAGGCATGCACCACCGATCAAATACACGCTTGTTTCAGTATTTTATTTGTAAATTAAAGTAAACGTGGCCGGATTGAACTTGAGTTGTGTTTTGTGTGCGTGCCGCCATGCAGGGATGGACCAATAATTTGATCTTAC
Source organism: Hesperophylax consimilis (assembly GCF_061612785.1). NCBI lineage: Eukaryota > Metazoa > Arthropoda > Insecta > Trichoptera > Limnephilidae > Hesperophylax > Hesperophylax consimilis. The sequence goes on from NC_142857.1 coordinate 1,034,072, forward strand.
GTAAGAAAGGCAGATTAGCTTTTGATTCATGTCGATATTTAGACGTAAGTGCATCGAAGTACGGTTTTTGTATTGTGGTTGCAATTGTTTTGTTCATGTTTATATAAATTTTCATTGGAAGGAGGGATGGATGTCCATTTCCAAAAATACAACACATTTGAATTGATGTATCTTTTAAAAACCTGCACATACAAAATTAGTTTAAATCTTCTGTAGATACTTCAGAAACATCTTTATTATCACCTTACCATACATCATCTTATTCTCTTACTTAAATTTAAAAAAAACACTTATCTCACATGCGGTTGGACTAATGTTATGCTGATAGTTTCTAGTCTTCCTTAAATACTTATCCCACCATCTATTTAAATGCTCTTTTGAGCGTGAAGGCATGGCAATAGAACAAACTAGAAGTTGCTTTGCAAGTGAAGTAGTTCAATAGTATCATCACGATCAATGCAAGGTAAATGAAAGCGATCTATACTTATAATGATTTAAGAATTTAGAGATAGTTCGTGACATTATGATTCAGAGCAACGTTTCCATAATTATTAAAACAACTTCTGTTAGTTTCTGTAATGTTTGATATTGAATATATAGCCGATTAATGTGTATTCTTTCCCAATAAGAAATACAATATGAAAGGTTAGGGAAAAAGTGCAAGTGCGCTGCACTGTGTACGATTTTTTGTACTATAAACGTTGTTATACGTACTTATTATTTTTTTCTTAATATTTTTTTTCTCCTACTGCGTGATAGTTGGTTTGTCAGTTGATTAGCCAGTGTGCTTTTAAACTGAAACCTTTGAAACTTTTAAAAACCGGGCTGTATTGTTCAGACGCTTCTCTAAATTGAATATTTGAGATTTATTTAATATACGCTCTGCACGTCCTATGGGTTCGTGTTTCTAAATATCTACGGGTCGCGGGCTCTATCCCAACTAATAGTGGCTTTTAAATTATAGCGAGAGAGCAATTTAAATAATACCGAATATCGATAAAAACGTATTCGGCAATCTAATAGGCTAATAGTAATAGGCTCTGAATTTATGGCGCCGTCGATTTCGTCATAAACTTTATGACGAGTTGTTGAATCATCATTCCGTATCATTAATATACATATTTATGGGAAAAGAAAATTGACGATTTTATTTAAAGGAAAAAACAAAAGTGTGTATGGAATCTCCTGTTTTTTTGCGAATACATAATATACAGATTTCCACTGTTCGGATACAAACTGATGGAGACTGCAATATATCGAAATTGTACTAGTGAATTGTTAATTGAAAATGGTAGGTACTTAAAATAGGATTTGAAATATGTAGTAATAGGCAAAGTATCCCAAAAATAAATCACAATACTATTTTTGGCTTGTAAAAATCTCAAATCATATCGGGTTCGAAATATTTAATGACACCTGCACTTAGACCCCTATTGCCCCGCAGTCTACTGTAGTTTACTGTACTGTGGTTGGATAATTTAAATTTATACACGGAATCATAACATGGCTTTTTGACACTTTTTGTTACATGTCATGACAGTGACAGCCAAACCATGGGATTTCTGTGTGTAGTTTGTTGATATATTATGCATATTGCCATTTGATCGTTGAAGTGCTTCAAGTCTTGGCATTTGATAATGTTCCCACAAAGTTGAATCGAGGTTTTACTATATTTTACAACCGGAAGCGTATGAGCCTCAGATATTTTGCCTAATGTTGCCGTATATCAATTAAACAACAAATATGATGCCTTTGTGACATAATCGTGTCATCACAGACAAGCGATTCTTGGCGACACGGTTCAGGAAATTCCCACGTGGTGAAAAATCTATCAACGTTAGTTTGTGACATGCAAATGAAAATTGCACTATGAATCATCTTCAACCAATTGTGCTTATAAATTGTGAAAGCTAAAAAATTTGCTACTTACTCTGCGAAATGGAATTCAATTTAAAGACAGACTTTGATTTATTTAGTATACTCCGAAGCTAATCTATGCCTGAATCTAAATTATACGAAGTTTTCATTATGGGTTTCACCATTGTTTTATTAGAAAAAATAAAGAAATTCCTATAATATTTTCCACTTATGCAATTCGTAAACTCTAACAACTTGTATTACTATAGCTAAAATGATACTTGTTAACGGTTACGTAAAAAGAAAAGGGGTTTTAGATATCTTAACTCACCTGTACTTCCAATCCACTTTGCTCTTGTGCAGGTAAAGCGATAGGATCGGCACGTCAGCTATCTCCGGCTCATGTCCCCCCGCCTCCAGTAGTAGCACCCTGTACCCCTCCACCTCCGTCAGTCTATTGGCTATGATGGACCCCGCCGACCCAGCGCCTATGACGATGAAATCATAGTCTTCCCTCAAGTTCATCTGGTTGAAGGGTCTGTTCTCCGGGTCGAACATGTCGTAGTGGAAGTACGCCAGAGCCGCCAAGAGCACAGGGACTATCGCCAATTTGCTCAAGCCGACTATCCCCGCCGCCCCTTTCACAGCAGCTGCTAAAGCTGGAACCACTCCCATTTTATTTAATTGTGGCGATGCACCTCACTCCAAATGATTACTAGATTTAATTGTATGTCTTCTTTAGTCTTATTTCCACAATTAACTTATGTATTACTACGCAATTAACGTTTTTCAATTAATTAATTTCGGTTTTTAACTTGTTTGCTTCATTTACTTTTTAAATTTAGATGAATCTTTAATAGCGTTTTAGTAGTAAAATGGACACTATCGCACTCTGTAGCGGGTTGAACGTGACTGACTTCATCTGAAAATGAAATAGGATGTATTATAAACTTTTATCTTTTACCTTGTAGAATTATGTACACAATGTAGCTACACATTATAATGCGTGTGAAAAAATATGCATATATTTTACTTCGTCTTCAATGTATTCCAACATCGAGACATTATTGAATCCAAATAATGTGGTTTTAAGCCTTTTTTAAAGTTATATAAGAACTTACGCAATAAGTGCCACTTTGATAGACGCAATTGTACTGTCATTCTAATACGGGTCTTTTATTAATATTTCTTAGGTTTTTTTAACTGCTTGGTAGGTAGATACTTTGGACCCGATCCGTGTATGGCATTTTGAGGTTATATTTATTTATTCAATTGTAACAATGGAGAAGACAATCAGTTGACTTATGAAATAGAAAAGCTTTGCGGTTTGGATAAGAATAAAGTCATCGTTAGTTCAAAATATTACTGTGTTGTAATTTTATGGACTTAGAATTTGATTCTTACGAAATGCAACACATCGTGATATTATGTGATTTATCTACCATCACGTATCTAATGATCAAAGACCAAATATTATGACATAATTTTCCGATTTAGGGGATGTATTATTGCTTCTGGCATATGAGTAGGCACAAAATAAGAAGTAAAGAAAACTAAAACACAGTTAAATAGATTTGTTTTCTTTAGACTTATATCTGTGGTGTATGGAGTCGTGAAGAAAATCACACATAAATGAATTATTTTTTAGTCTTTTTAAAAGAAAGTTAAACATTCTTGGGTTACGAATAAGCTGAAAATGTTGCTTGTATCGTGATGGAGGACTTAGCCGAGGAATTGAACTCACGACGCCTTAGTATTTACCAGCCGCGATGCCGACTCAGCAACTGACCGGTCGCAGATGATTGTATCGTACCTGCTTCATTTTATTCTAACCCTAACTTTTTCATACACGGAAATTGGGCACAGTATTAATTAATTGTAAATGTTATTTATTAAGTATATATTATTTCACTTACTTTATAATTGACTCTCAAATCCTCACGACTTCCTTGACCAAGTTGCCCAGTACCCCGTATCTGGAAGAGCTGAAGAAAGAAGCGCACATGGAACGCAGCCTCACCACACTATCTCTCACTTGTCTCATATTTATCTACTATTTTTCTTTAGTATTCCTGCAAGTGTTCTTCTAATATCACTTCTATTTTAATTTCGCTCCCATATCTGTAACAAACGAAAGTAAAATTATAGTTCATTACATTCTCAATTGCGGAAAACAATTCCAAATTATTGGGTTGGCTGTTCTACAGCTAGCTGCTTGACTCACCACATAAGCTCGATGCCGAATGTAAGGTTATGTACAAATTTCAGATGCATGGAATTAATTTAATTTTGTGTATCTTATTTTTGAATGTGATTAAATTTTTATTTTGCCATTACATCGTTCGGTATTTGTGTTTTCCGACTTTAGGATGTGACTTACGAACGGCAAAAAATTATTTACATATTATATTTGTTAGCGGGTTAAGTTGTATGGTGCAAGTGATGTGTGTACGTGGAAGTTGAACGGCACTCCTCAACAAATAACATTTCAGACGCTTGACTTTACAAAAAATAAGCAAATATCATTTTCTTCCTATCCAATGCTTGTTTAAACATTGCTTAATTGAGAAAGCTCTGTTTTTAAAAATGGCTTTATGAATAAATACTATATTTGCTTTATATTAATAGATACAAGTATTTATATGCTGTGTGGATACGGGTATAGCAGATATCAGATCCCAAATTGGTATTCTAGGGTAAACCCAAATCGCTTAATGAACAGATTCTGTTTAAGATACCTGCTTAAGTAGAATCTATTGTTAAGGTATTTTGCTTGTCTAATCATACATTTTGCATTAATAATGATTGTCCTGTTTTCTTTTTTTCAAATCACGATTATCTTGGGAAAACATTGCGAAGGGAAGACTTACTTATCTGTGCGAATTCATGTGAAAACTCAAGCAGTTTGTCAATAAATTAATCATTACTTTCACAATAATACCTATTTCTAATTGCAGCGCACAGCAGAACTATTGTTGGGATTTGTGATAGAGTATAGTTTATATTGTCATTAAGTTTGACTAGGTTGAAATAGTGTGCTGTGTTTTTATTACTATTTTGACCTCTTCACCATCATACTTGTAAATATATCTTTGCAATTTAATTTTTAAAGTGAAACCGCACAAGAGTTCCAACTGCTCCCAACCATCTAAAGCCAGTGAGACTGGCATTTCCAATTGGGGTATTTTGTGAGGCTAAAGGTAGTGGAGGGGAAACGGAGATGGGGAAGAGGAAGGTCTGGAAGTTCCTGGCTATTCAGATCTGGTCACCAAACACGTCCAAATTCATTTTAAGCAATGCTTCAATTCAGAATGGTGGTCTTGCACCAGGGTGATGCTGGTTGTATCTTACAATCTGGAACGTGCCGCAAGTATATATTATTTTTTAGTGAGTAATTTTTGAAATAACTCAAATTAATCATATAAAATTTAATTGCGTACGCTGGGATTTGAACCCGCAACCTCCAGCTTTAAGACTCACGCCTCGACCACAAAAAATTATTACTCAAAAAAATATTTTACATTTGTTCAGTTCGTAGGTAATAATGTGAATCATCATATTATAGACCTTGTCAACAAATTAACGCTCAATCTAACGAACCTAACCTAAACCGAGGTAGTTTAGCCATCAAAAAGAGTCTTTCTTTGATTATTTTTTTTGTAGATTATAATATAAAAAGAGCTGCCACCTCGAAGTGTAAAAAAAACTTCTTTTTTTTGATGATTTGACTTATCTTTTCAGACAGTCATATCCATAAAGTCCGAAACCTTGACGTTCATAGTAAATAAGTGAATATGAAAACAATATAAATAACTGAATATGGAAACAATATAAATAACTGGATATGAAACCAATATAAATAAATGAATTTGGAAACAATAGAAATAACTGAATGTGAAAACAATATGAATACCTAACTTTAGGTGGAAACAATATAAATAACTAAGAATTTGTTAGCTTTTTTAGGTCATTTCATAAAAATTATCCCTTCCTAAAGAGTCCTAAATTCTCCAGTCCTTTAAAAATTTCTACTTTTGCCACGAATCTCAACATGAACTAAACTAAATAAATAATGTGGTGTCAATTGTAATGTAGGGTAAAATAGCAAATAATGCATAATCATATAATGTCTAATGTCTTATAATGATATATAAGCATGTAATGTCCAGTGTTTTAATAATGTATAAGTATGTAATGTCCAATTTTTTGAATAATGTGTCTTCTCTATCTTCTCCATGTTTTAACATTCTAATTAAAGTGTGTTGCAATGTTGTGAGCATAATACATTATACTGCGCCCTTCAGGTGTTTTTCCACCAAAACGGCGCTATATAAATTGCCTACTATGTTCCTTAGGTTCTGGTAACCTGTGGTTACGAAGCTTTGTAATCATTGCGTAACCAGCTTCAACGTAAAAAGCATTATTTCTCCTTGCAATTTTTCCATATAAATAAATAAGTGGTTCTATTTGACTTTTCATTGATTACGTCACTTTCGATTTCAATGCTTGCAATATTTACATATGATATTTATGCAGTTACATCCGATACTGTAATAAAGAAGTGTTAATTATGTATCCGAAACGAGTTGTTAATTATTTTATCTTCATTTCGAAACTTGTATTTTCTTGATTTTCGTAACTTACTTATCTACGTAATATTATACCAATGCCATTGATTTGTCAATATCATTTTTAAAGCTTGGCGAGGTTTTTCTGTTCCATTGAATGGCGCTAAATTCAATTGTACATTATTAATCGGTAGTCAGGCTAAGCTGAGACAAGTTCATTCATCTGTCAAAACACATAAACGTGTTACACGCAAGTAACACTTTAGAATATTTTCATTTTCCACGGCGTTATCTTCATACTGATCACCATCACCATACATCATCGACTACTGTTCAATAGTTTCAAACAAATTACTTGAATACTAAACAGATGTTTTTAGTTGCTTCAAAATTCAGTGTTTTCGGAGCGCAGAGCAAAATGGAGGTCGCAAATTACGATTCGAAAATATTTGTTTCTCCGGATTTAAAACAACAATCGATGTGCGAGTGCTAACAGTTTGTAAGAAATACACTTTAAATGAACAGCGTGTATTTTTAAGCTAGGCCCTGTCGGCGGAGAGGGTTATAAAAGAATGTATGATATACATCGTAATACCATGAGTGGCCTGAACTGACTCTAAAAAAACAACCTTTTCTAATACCTACCTATATAACTTATCAAAAAGTATTTTTACGCGCTACTTAAAATTGTTGTATTTTATTATTAAAAAAGTTTATATTTATGACCGTAACTGTACATTGAAGTGTTACATTATTGGGTAAGGCGCACTGTAGGAATAATTTTAAGAACATGACCACTAATACTAAATTACTATTTTTAAGTTTATTATAGTAAGGCGCACTTGAAGTGAAATAACACTAAACATCTGTTATTATTATTACCGGTTTCACCTATTGAAATTTTTCCTTAAACTATGGTAAATATATACACAGTTTTTTTGAATATCAAAGGTGGAATTGATCGATTGATTTTATTTTATTTACATATTATTGACAGTACCTATTGTTTGTAACATAAAATCAAGCAATTTGAATATGTAAACACATTTTCAAATTGCCTCTTTGCGTTGAATGTAAAACCTATGTTTGGCAAAATATCACTATCAAACAACATGCGCCTTTTTTGCACAAATCTTATAGTATAATATTAATATGTATATAAAAATGATGACACCCGAAATTTTTCACAAAACACTTTACCATGAATGTAACTAAGGATTGGTTGTTTCACAGTATTTTAACAATTCATCAAATTTCGAAGTTAGTTTGCAGGTTCTTTGAAAGTTCTGTTATTATATATGGGCCAGTTGCTTCACAAAACTGTAATAATAATACAAACTGTATATAACATTCACGGAACCTCAAAAAAAACTACAAAATTTGATGAATTGTTCAAGTTCTGTGAAAGTACCAATCCTTAGACTGTCCATTTTATCTTTAGTATTGATTTCGTTTTTTTTGTATTTGTAAATTGTTTTTACTGACCTAAGACAATTATATTAATGTCCACCACATTAGTCATGTGTCATGTCTCTCCTCAAATCTTATCAATTAATCATTCAACTTATTAACAGTTTGCCTTTTCATGGTTTAGGTTATTCATCGATTAGGTTATTCATAATTAAGGTTATTCATAGCTTAGGCTATTCATAGTTTAGGCTTTTCATAGTTTAGGTTACGCATATTTTAGGAAATTCATAGTATCTATAGGTTATCTTATTACATCTTAGATGTTTCTTTATTAAATCGAAGACCTTATGTTGACCTTATTAACGGCCTCCGTGGTCGAGGGGTAAGGTTCTCAACTATCAGTTCAAATCCCGGCGTGCGTAAGTAAATTTTATTTGATGTTTTGTAATTTGTAAGTGTTATTATTTTAAATGAGTGCTTTCACAAATTAATCATTTATAATAAAATGTAGGATATTTGCGACACGTTTCAATTCTAGGTATCGCCCTGATGTACTTTTTGGCTTTTTTGATATAGTGGTACAGAGCTCCGGGCCAAAAATGCCATTTCTCTTTCATCGTGAATTAAATTATGGTTGTTGGAAAATATTTGATTTAGTTTTTGTGAAAAATTATTTTGCAATGGTACATGGCTGCAGTTAGGGGGATATTTAAATTTTAAGTAGGATTTGTTTCGGTTTTTTATGATTAGTTTTGATATTTACATCGTACAAGGCGAGACAATTGATAGACGCGTTTTAATGGTTGGAATGCCCGAATAAAAAGATTCCGCGAGACTTGGGATGTGATTTTTAAGAAGAGTGACTTCCGGATGGAATGCCTGTGGTGTTGGGGAACCCTCATCCACTTGGGGGTTCCCAGGACTGTGCGAATGGCGTATGTAATACAGAAATACCTTGCTCACAGTTCTCATCTGAACAAGACAACTTCTAGTACCTGCCATCTATAGTTACATAAGTAAGTAGCTAGAAACTAGTTAGTTAGTTACTTGGATAGTATTTTTTGCTTTCTACAATGACATCATTCATTATTTCATTCTTGACAGTAAAGTTCATTCCGCAGATCTGAACAATTGGACAGCATGAAATTCCGCGAAATTTTCTGTAAATATTTGAGTACAAGTTTACGTTTAATATTTATGAAGATTTATTTTTAGGCAAACTATAGTTTCTACCACATAGCTACGTAAACTATAGTTTTTACCTTATAGCTACGTAAGAAGCCTTCCCGGAAATCCCTGGCATTGACCGGGCTTTAAGCTAAAATAATCGAAATTAAATTAAGACAGTAATTTTTCTCTGATTCTTCACGTCAGGTGTGCAAAATTTCATCAAAATGTATCAGATTCTGCTTGGGGAGGAATGGGATGGGTGCGGCTTATCGAAATCACATGTGGGTAGTGACCTTCCTCATGTTTTGAATAAATATTTAAGTATGCAAAATTTCTCAATCTAGGAATAAAACTGTAGATTTATATAAAAATAACATCTGCACCACCCGCCACATTATATAAATCTCGGAAAGTTCTTTACCGATTTATTTAAAATGTTGACACAACATTGCATTCTTATACACGTGTGTTTTTATATACCTATATTAAATATACGACACCTGTGACAGGTAAAAACATGTTTTTTGAAAAACAGCGCCATCTGTTGGACGTAAACGCAACACACGCCATTGTTTCTCTATTTGCACAGACAGACAGATCCACGGCAACGCGTGGCGGGGTAGAGGTAGTAGATAATAAATTTGGGTATAAATCAGTTTTTCCTTATTTTTACATACCTGCAGAGATAAAGTCTATCACGATTACGACACTGCGTCTGCCCACAATGATGTGGAAAATGTTTCCATTATGCAAAAGCCCGCTCATATTGCATCCATCTTTTGAATATATAATCGTGATGTTAAAAATACGTAAAGAATCAGGTTAATGGTTTTTTTTTTATTATTGTCGTAAAAACTGATATGTCATTGTTGGGCAACTGGATAAAAACACCGAAATGCCACAGTAAAGCAGTGCCGTTTTCCTTATTGTCACCGGTATTTGAAAAACCGAATGTCAACCATTAACCTCCTTTTAAATAATCAAAAATGAACACTATATTTGGACAGAGGAATTTACCAGATTACACTCTCACAAATGAATATCTTGAAAGTATTCAAAAACATTAAAATCATCTATAAATATAGTTGTGAGAAACTGGGAGATATAATGTAGTGAAATATTTACAAAAGAACACAGACTTATACAAAAAAATAGTCAACGTATTTCTAATGATTTATTTTTCGGTTATTATGCCGTGTTGTGCTAACTTCTTCTTTAGCCAACGTTTCGGACAGCGTTACAGTGTCCATCATCAGGGCAGATGTGTCAAGACGGCATCATACACCAAAAATAAATCACTATAATACTTGTAGCCGTGAAAATCTCAAATCATTTTCAACAATCCAACCAACATTACTTTAAAACAATCCAAGGAAAACAAGACATTACCATTGTACGAGAATAATAGTGTAATGTTATAAATATATTGTTAAATGTGTTCTTTTTCACGGCAAATCCCAGTTAGGAAGTAATTACGATAAATTATATTATTTTAAAAGCATCATAAATTACCAACAAGTTGTAATAATATAGCCCCTTTATTAGCAATAATTGGGAAAGATTTCATTTTACTTTTGCTTTTGTCTCTAGGTTACATTATTTAAAGCATTTTCTAAAAATGTGTCGAATTTCATTGTGTGCATCTGCTATTATTATTAATTGGTCTGGGTTAATTTTATGCAAACGTTATGTAAATTAACGTTGGTAAAGTTTATTTTATATGTCAAATAAATACCTCACACAAAGGCCAGACAATCCTTATAACTCTTAAGTAATTATTGCATTCATAATGCTTTCTTTTTTTCTATAGTGAACGGTTCAACAATATTCATTGATTGGATTTAATTCATCTATTGGTTATATGTCAAATAAATACTGCACACAACGGCCAGACAATCCTTATAATTCCTAAGTAATTATTGCATTCGTAATGTTTTCTTTTTTTCTATAGTGAACGTTCAACAATATTCATTGATCTTAATCTATTGGTGTTGTCCAATCTTCAGTAACATTGGCATACCCCAATATTGGTGATGCCATAATGTGGTCAAAGAATGTCCGCTGCATCCATTCCCCGGCGGGATTGAGGAAGTCCAAAGGGCGACGCCTGAAGCCGTAGACTGGCCCACTGACCAAGATGTTCCCCTCTTACTCCCCCGCCATACAAAAAAAGAAGAAAAGGGTTATGCCATAGTTCTACTGACTCCGGGTATTTTCATAAAAAGGCAAAGCACACAATACTGTGTGATAGTTACATTTAGAACTGCATACTAAATTGGCGTCTATCCTTGGTGCCAAAATTAAAAAAATGCATGTAGGTATGTAAGTCTACTGTGACACAAGTTCACAGTTTCATAATGAATTTATAGACGTCAATAATATATTAAGCAGAGGAAAATATTATTTTATGTTAATGCCTATTAAACTTGATTTAATGTTAATTTATGAAAAAATAAAAGCTTTGCGTAAGTAGGTAACCTTGTTGATTATAATGCAAATAAATAGATTTGTACATGCTATTTTACTGTTATAAATTCTTGCACAAAAACTCTGTTGGCCATAGACTAATAATACATCAATGCTGTTGGCCCATTTCTATAGAGTGATAAGTGAAAAATACCGACTTTTAGTTAATCATCTAATTTCGTTATGTTCTGCTCCTATTTCTTTTTTTTTTCTTTTTTTTATTTTATTTTTTTATTATTTATTTAACGCCCAGAGGGCTTTTACATGGTTGGTAGTATAATTTTAATTTGACAAATACTTTCAAACATAAAAAATGAGAATAAAATTACATTTGATAAAAGCTATGCAACAAGTCATACAAACACAAGAAACAAAAACAGAAAATTACAGCTATTTGTTGGTTTACATGATTTGTTTAGGAGTATTGTTGAAATAAATGTTTTAAATGATCCACAAAACTTGCCAAGTTGGTATTGAATATGTCAACATCACCCAAGTAATGATTTCCCATGGTGTGAAGTCGTTGTATCGGAGAGTGGGCAATGTAGTTACGCTTATGTGTGCTGCTGTAGAATATTGTATTTTGTCGTGTTGTTACTGTGGGTGTATGTATGTTTATAAGTTGCAGGAGTTCACAACAGTCGAATTTAGATCAATAGAGAAACAACTCAAATATTGTCTTATTTGGTAGGGAAAGCATATAACGCACATGAACAAAAATGTGGGGAAATAGTGTTCATTGTTTATTTTTATTAAATTGATTACATGATTTCTTTAATTATGAAATTTAATTAAAAAAATAAATTTAAGTAGAGCTATTTGCAGTGTCGTAAATTTTAGTTCATCTTCAAACGTCATTATTAGGAATCAGTTTTATTTTGAGATGTCTCAAAACAATTAATTATTTTATATACGTTGGAGACGTAGGTTATAAATAAACCATATGGATATTACGAAATAGCTAAAGTTTTTAAAGTCTGCTCGGAAAAAGGTTATGATCATTTTGTGAAGAAAAATATAATTATTGCTTTTGTCTCCAATTCCTATAAAATAAAATAAGCCTTTTCCTACATTTGACATGCTATTAAAAAATCTTTTTTAAATATTGAAAATAATCTTCGTAATATTTTGTTTCCATTTCTTACTTATTCGAAAAATGAACGCATTACCCGTGTGATTAAAAATAAGAATTATGTAACACCTCACAAGAGCGCTCCTTAATGTAAAGGCAGGGGAGCTATATCGCCACACGGTTGGGCAGCGTTGTGAGGCGGGTTAAGATAGTGGCTGTATGGAGGGATTTATTAATGCGGGTCTTGAAGAGGCCCGGATTGTATGAAGGAGGAAGAATAGATACCGGTAACTCGTTCCACATACGAGCCGTCTTGCATAAAAAGGAGTCGAAGAAGCGGCCCGTTCTTATGAAACCAACATCCACTGTGAACGAGTGCTCCGCTCGAGTACGTCGAGTTTCCCGCACGTGCACCGGTGCACCGGAGATCATTGCTGCTATCTCCTTAGAACAGGATCCATTTAAATACCTGCAGAACAGACTCAGCATGCCAATTGCGTCTGTGCATTAGAGATGGCAATCGGTCAATGGATGGCAATGGATTATCAATCAGACGGACTGCCCTCCTTTGCACAGAATCAAGTAGGTTTATCAAGTATTGTGGGCTCCAACCCAGAGGTGGCTCCCAAATTCAATTGTTGGGCGTACTTGAGATTAGTATAGTCTTGGAAACCAGATTTAGTCAGGCTTCTACAGAGCCGCGATACTTGAGCCGGTCTGATATACTTAATCCAATCATTTAAATGGAGTCTTTATTGGGGAGGGTGGTCTCCCTCTTTACCGAAACCAAACACGCTTGAGTTTTTGAGACGTTGAAACTGACCAAATTGGCCCTACCCCAGGCACGAACCTTTTCGAGGTGCTGGTCAATTTTTTGTCTCAAAACTTCCCGAGCTGTACGGTTATCAAGAGTGGAAGAGAGCTTGTCAAAAAAATAACCCTCGTGAACGGTGCTGTCGTCGGCGCAGCAATGAATCGGTGCACATTCAACGAGATCGTTGATGTGCAACAAAAACAGAGTCGGCGTCGGCACAGATCCTTGTGGCACCCCCGCATTGATTTGGTGCGGGGAGGAAGAAGACTACGTCGAGGAACTTCCATTAACTTGGATATTGCGGGCGACTAATTATTGCTTATAATAATTTATTGTTTTTTTTTTACGTCGAGGGCTTCTAAATTGTTTAATCTAATTGTTTAGTCCATTTTTATGTAATATTTTAGAGATTTTATCAAATGAGCGATCAGTTACTATTAAATGGTTCGTGAAGCGAAGCGTTCTCATTTAAGGTTAAACGCAACGCTCGTTGTATTCTACGTGTTCACAGATGGCGTTGATTAATTAATTTTGTTTAAATACGCTTTTGCAAGGTATTGCTTTACAGTATTAAGACAAATCATTTGTTTGCGCCCGTATATACGCAATATGAATATGAATCAATAGTTTTGTTCGTTTAAAGACTTAATTCTTTCGAGAAAGGCACACAAATACAATATTTTACCGATGATTCAATCCAATATTGTATTTGTATGCCTTTCTCGGTAGAATTGAGTTTTTATATGGACAAAACTATTTATTCATATTCATATTGCGTATATGAGGGCGCAAACAAATAATTTGTCTTAATACTGTAAAGCAATACCTTGCAAAAGCGTATTTAAACAAAATTAATTAATTAACGCCATCTGTGAACACGTAGAATACAACGAGCGTTGCGTTTAACCTTAAGGTTAAACGCAACGCTCGTTGTATTCTACGTGTTCACAGATGGCGTTGATTAATTAATTTTGTTTAAATACGCTTTTGCAAGGTATTGCTTTACAGTATTAAGACAAATCATTTGTTTGCGCCCGTATATACGCAATATGAATATGAATCAATAGTTTTGTTCGTTTAAAGACTTAATTCTTTCGAGAAAGGCACACAAATACAATATTTTACCGATGATTCAATCCAATATTGTATTTGTATGCCTTTCTCGGTAGAATTGAGTTTTTATATGGACAAAACTATTTATTCATATTCATATTGCGTATATGAGGGCGCAAACAAATAATTTGTCTTAATACTGTAAAGCAATACCTTGCAAAAGCGTATTTAAACAAAATTAATTAATTAACGCCATCTGTGAACACGTAGAATACAACGAGCGTTGCGTTTAACCTTAAAAACATGAAAGATTTGAAAGGACTTTTGAACTTGTTATATATCTCTAAAGCGAATAACCCCACCCTGGTTGGAATTGACCGTGTCGTTCATCGATTCCAATTTTTATTTACATATGTTTTGCTCTAAAATTGTCACTTTTTGTACTACATTTCTTAAAATACCTTTAAGGAAAAAATATCAATGATGGTACTATTTCGTCATCTAATTTCATGTCAGGTTATAAATTCGCATCTTGCAAACTGTTATTAATAATATTACGAGAAGGCTGGCGGTAAATTCAATTTCCCCGAAGTCGTCGTAGATTTGCGCATAATTATTTAAGAATTTGTGAACTACCTACGCGTGAAAGTATGAATTACTCAACTGGGAGGTGAATTATTGAGTGTGCCGTCGTCTTCAACCAAAAAAAATTTCGAAACATCTGGCTGATTTTTTGTGATTGATATAACATCGAACGTAGATGATATTAAAGGTCAGTTTTTATTTGCAAGAGATTCACCTTTGTCGAACAAACTCTAAATAGTATAAAATAAAGTCGCTATACGCGTCTGTTTGTGCGCTTAGTTCTTGTAAACTACACAAAGGTTTTCATTATCATTTAGTGAATATCTTCGAAAGGTTTATACATGCATATTATGTTTATATAAAGTAGAGAAAAGTCGATGTTTATCCTAGATTTCACAACCTCAAAACTTTCCTCCAAATCATTCACAACCCCTAGCTACGCCGGGTACACGTCAGCTACTGACATATAGTACGAGCATGTGCCTAGTGTGGTAGTTGAAAAGCATTGAAAAATAATGTACAATAACTTTATTATGAATATTAAAATTAAAATCAAAAACGATAAAAAAACGAAAAAATTGTCTGTAGGTATTTATTTGTCTATGGTTATTTATTAATTTTCGGTTTACTTTGTATTCTGGTGAAGAAACCATTGGTTTTGAAACAAATTGTTGTTGTTTTTTTTTAAATATCGGTTTAAACAATGTTTGTTATTTTCATTTAATAATTTATTTAATAACTTTCCGAAAGTTGTGGTCAGTTTAATTTTTTAGCAGACGAACACTTGTGTAATTTATTTATTACCAGCGAAGTTCCGGGCGTTGACCGGGCTTTACGCAGATTTTTTTGTAATCAGCTGTAGACGGTGACCTTTCTCTTGTTTTGAAGGTCAAGTGTACAAAATTTCAAAACCCCTTATTCGAATTTATTTTCTATCCTGATTTTAAGTTGATTTCAAGGTGTAGTAAATGACAGAAGATTTTCAGCATTCGCAGAGCTGAACTATCAATATCGCGTTGGTGAATCGCCGTTAAAGATTGAAAGCGCAATGTGTTTAGTAACCTTACATACCCCTTCTCCTTTTCTCATTCTGACTTAAGTATTTGGTGCACTTGATCGTGTTAGATTTTACACAAGCGCCCTCGACTTTTTTAGTGAAATAGGTGTTTAAAATCAAGAACACCAGCAAAAATAACAACAAAGCAATAAAGCGTTAGCTCACTTCAACGAGTGACGCGAGACGAGGTTTTTAATAGTTTTCCAGCACCGATTCGTGAAGGAAAACGTGTTATACATATAACTAAACATCGTATACCGATTCGTGAAGGAAAACGTGTTATACATATAACTAAACATCGTATACCGATTCGTGAAGGAAAACGTGTTATACATATAACTAAACATCGTATACCGATTCGTGAAGGAAAACGTGTTATACATATAACTAAACATCGTATCTAACCAACGGGCAAACTAAATTGTTATTTAAAGAAATCCAAGCCCATACAAAATAAATTTAAGCTTGTAACCTATTTAATAATAATAATGTTTGGATCATTTCTACAGCGCCGTTTTTGTTAGAAAATCACCTCAAGGGCGCTTAACAACTTCATTTATACGTTTAAGCTATACCCTATTATTTCTTCATATGAAGTGGTTACTTTGTGATGTGACATTATAATTTAAAATTAAACAATAACTTTGTAAACATCACTTATAGGTAAATACTTAATGTCGACCGGGTTTCGCTACAACCGTAGCTTCATCGGGACAGTATAATACTATTTGTTACTGTTTATTGTTATTGTTTAATTTTAAATTATACCCTATTACTTAGACAAATAACTTATAACTAACTATAACGAAGATTAATAGCTAGTGACTCCGGCAGTATTCATAATTCATTAATGATTAAATCAATAATATTTTATGAAAGTAAGTGAATACCTATTGCAAATCACATCAACTTTGTTAGTAGCTCTATATATTAGATTCATTGGGAAGTTATGAAATAATACGTGTAAATAATATTAATTAGCATCAAACTTTCACTGCACATCGCAATGTTAATTCAGTAATACTTATTATTTCGTATTTAATTAACCATTTTTGCAATAGTACCTACTTAATGAAATAGCACTCATTATTATGGTTTAATTAAAAGACAGCTCATTTACGGGTCGCTATAGCTAGCCGAGTGAATTGGGTCAAACTCTAATTCATAAGTAATGATTATTTAGTACCGAGTACTATGTTTATTTGCTTTACGATTTTTCTTGACCGAATAGCTTTTGTTGTTTTTCTTATAGGCCCCCTTAAAATTTTATTTTTCTTGTTTGCAAAAATTGTTATTAAAAATATTTGGATGATTTGAAATCAAAATCACCTCAAGGGCGCTTTAAAAATATATAATACTTATTTCCATCCTGATAATAAATAGCTTTTTATGATTTTCTCAAACGAAAGTTTGGAAAAATTTTCGATTATAAAATTAAATTTATTTATTTTTCTGGCTAATAAGCGTGTTATAAATTTGCATACACCTGATAAACAACTATTTCCCCTACACTAATGTTTTTTTATCAGTTGTGTATATTTTGAAACACGATTATTAGTAAGGTTTCTAGTAGTTATATGTACACATAATAAAGGTAAAAGAGGAATTTTGTTTTTACTGTTAAGCACAGAGCCGCCACATAGTCCATAATATAGTAGAGCAAGCCGCACTAATTTATTAATGAACTCACCTGTGGGGAGAGCTACGTGCTTTTTGAATGCGGTAGATAAGAAATTAGATTTATTTTTTGTGTCCTATAGCGCATTTGCGAGATTTTTGGCATTGCATATACACTGCATAAATGGTACAATTATAACGTCTTAGGCTTTATTACCTGTAATTGTTATAAATAAATGTACAAATTATATATAAATAAATAAATATAAATATAAATAATCCACAATTCATTCGCCCTTGAGGTGATTTTGCACAAAAACGGCGCTATACAAATCATCCAAATATTACTAATATTCTTGTTATGAAACTTTTTACATTTCGTATTTCTCCACTCAGCATACAATTTAATGTAGGTAGATATTTGTAAAAACGACAACCAGTAAGGCAATTGCACGTACCTACATATGGTGGCGGTCAAATTTTTAAATAACGTTTAAAATATTTGAATAAAAAACTTTATTCTAGCATACTCGTACTATGCTTCTATTATATTATATTATATCCCTCTATGCTAAGGCCCAGACAATGCTAATTTCCGAATGCCTCAGTTATGCAAGTTACGTTTCGCTCGGTTTAGTTTTTTTTAGAGCGAAGCATCGTACGGCGTATTAATAAATCACTGTACCAACTTCCTATTGCTGGAGGAAATACAATTATTATTTTGAATAATGGTTCATTTAATTGATAAGCGAAAGTCAATAATTTATTGTTGTCTGGCCCAATTTTGCGTCTTTGAAAAGTCGCATCTAAAACTTTTGGTTTTTTCCAATATTGCAATCTTGCATTTATATATTAATTTAAAACTGTGTATTTGTATACTTGACTGTATTCTTATAGCTTATTGGAATACTTTCATAAAATTATGTTTAACTGCATTGTATGTTTTGGGGTAATGAGCCATGTTGCGCTTCGCAAAATACACTGCACAGTATCTCAAAAGTCAGACAATATTTCACCGTGAGAATTCATGCTCATCAACTCTTAATCCCAGAAAGTCTTCTTTCGTGGACATTCCTTGCCGTTGTTTTCCGACTCAAGAAAGTTTATCCACTTTTTACAAAAACAAACAAACATGACCACTGAGCACCTGTTGAATACCTTACGAATAAACCGACATAGGATTATTAAGTCACTTAAAGCTTCTGAGTATTTTCTGCCTTCCGATATTCCGTCTTAAAAGCACGTCGCGATTTGTCGATATCACGTCTACAAGACCGTTCCACTCAGTACCTTATTATTATCCAACCTCAAATACAAACACAAGTGTATATCTACAGTCAACAGCGTACATAACATTATTATCACATCTCTGTACGTATACATAGCGCATTAAAAGGTAAAGCTTTCACTTTCAAGCAGACGTGCTGGGGTACACGACGCGTGTGACGCGAAGTCTGACTCCTTGTGACGTAGGATTTTCTTTTTCCAACTGCACACGAGCTGCATACCGTGGATGTGTTCCGTGGAATTACTCAACCGGTGTAGGTGCATGTGTGCACCTGATTGTGCTCATTAACGCAGTCATCTTGATGGTGACCAGCAAATATGTAACTTTAGTGACCTAGTTATATAGCAATAGCGTGAGCATCTTGAGTAGCCTAGATAGAGAAGATAGAGGCGAACATCATACATCATGTTTATTATTATTATTTGTTTCGTACAACCTTTTGGAGTGTAGTTACCATGCTTTCTACTTAATTGTGCTTCATCTTCTACGAAGTTGATTGATCAATCGGGTTCTCAAAATCAAACGATGAATGTATAGGTATATGTTTTTGATTTTATTAATCTTCTTTCTATCGAAAACAGATTTGCATGCATTCGGTCTCCTGTAGATAGTCCTTTGTACCAGATAATAAACTTGACAGTACTCACACCGTGTTCCACAGTCATACCTCGAAACATTGTGAAGGAGGCGTGTGGGGAGTTTTTTAAACAAAGCATTTCCAATAACCAAAAAAAAAATGGATTAAAAATTGTCTAGTGTAATCGTGGCTCTACTTTTGCGAGTCGTAATGCGCGTGTTCGGATAAAAAATGGCCACCCTCACATTTCAAATACCTACAACAAGTGAATTTGTGAACAAGTGAACAGCTGACCGAGGGCGAATAAATAATAAAAGGGCTTTGTAAATCGCACAAAAATAAGAAATTTATTATCTTTTTTTTATTGGGTACCAATGAAAGTTTTTCATGTATAATCAATCACCCCCCAAATTTTCTCGGTACGAGAGTGAAACGCGGTATATACAGGGTGTCCGGAGGTAAGTAAAAAAGACGAATAACTTTTTTCGAAATTTCAACTTTTTTTCCCATATTAAATTTTTTTACCGTAGAAGAATATTTATTTTCCCATACAATTAATTCAAATTTTTACCTTAAAACGTTTAAATTTCTAAAAAGTTATCTGTCTCTTCTACTTCTAAAATCATGTAGAATCAACCCCTGAGGTTAGTGCACTTTACCCCCTGGACACCCTGTATTATTATCGTTACGAATTCGTGACTTTTCTTTAATTATACGACGCTAATTTCTACGTTTCAAATCATTTGCAAACCGTAATGGTAATCACGAGACAGCTTTTTCCACGCAAAAAGCTTTGGACTTGGTAAAAGGGTCACGCCGCACCTCCAGCTAGCTATTCAATAAGAGATAGTTGTGCGGGACAAGCTGCGCTTACTACAAGTCCGTGGCCGTACTGTGTTCACTTATCTGATATTGGCATCCACCCGTCCAGTTCTTACTCAAGAGTCTTCCATTGTCGTCTTTTAAACGATTTTAATTTGCATGGGGGCACTTTTATCCTTGTCTTTGGCTTCTGGTAACAAACATTGTTACTTAAAGTAAGCGATTGTAAGCATTGAGATAATGGCTTTATAAATACTTTTTACGTGTGGGTATTGAGTTTCGCAAAACCTATTGCCTCATTCTCCGATACTTGCCAAGGTAATTAGTACGTTTTATCAAAGTAATGACTAGGTTTTATCGTGTTTCCCTAAACAGCATTTAAATATCACAGTTTTTCTTAATGACGTATAATTTTAAGTTTCTGTGTTGTTGCGCTGCCCATAATATCAACACTCAATGTCCCAAAAATCACCTCAAGCGCCCTTGAGGTGATTTTTCACAAAAACGGCGCTCTACAAATTATCCAATTATTATTATTATTATTATCAATGGGTTTAATGTACCATTTTATTTGTAAATTGTAATAATGACTTAATTTACCGCTAGAAATAATTTATAGTCGCGTGTCTCCACAGTATCTATTAAAATGTTATTTATGTGATACGTTATTATTAACATTTCCATTTAAATGACTAAATTGTCATATCCGAAGAATTTGTGCTCCTTAAAATTGCTTTGTTTTCATATTTTTCAACATGCCACAGTTTTTGCCTTACAGAAAATAAATTTCGTTTTATTCTTACTTTTACTTCAGCTTCCCGCAAGCAGCATCTACTTTTGATTGCATTTAATTGTAATAGCAACATTTAAATTAATTTTATTCCTACCTCCCACCGTAATCCCAGGTGTCTAGACTTGTAGACGATGACTTTCCGCAATTGAGTTTCATAACTATTCATTTTATTTCCCTTATTTCTTACGAACGGTTTTATTTAAAACCGAGTGGTATTTAAGAACATTTCTCTTTTTTTATAACCAGTGTTTTGTCATGTGCGTGACCAAATGTAGGTCGTTACACGAGCCCTTGTGGGAAGCCTTTGTGACCATTGCGTCATAATGGTTTCTTTACTCGTGGTACAAATTTTTTGCTTCCTCTTTCTGAATGAACAAAATCAGATAATTTCGGATAAGAGAGGTGTATAGAGAGATATAGAAGAGGGTATTTTTAAGGAAGGGAAGGAGAGAAAGTTCTGGAAAGGAAAAATGTATGAGGGGTGTGTAGAAATCTGGGGGTCAGTGTGTCCAAGAGTGACGGAGGTACGAATCTATCCCTCCCACTGCTATCTAGTTGGTGGGCAGACGCTTCGGCTGCGAATACCCGGACAAACCCATGAACCTCTGCTAAGTCACCAAACGTAGCGAAACACTTAGGGTGAACTATAACATAGTTGATCATCCAATTAATGGTTCCTGATCTGTACCATAACAACAACAGATTTTTTTTTTGAATCACCGAAATTTAGTTGAAAATATTTTGTGGTTAAAGACCACTTTTCACGATTGAAGTCTATCAACGTAATTTTCCATATCTTTTTTCTTCTTCCTCTTTGCCATTCTTTATTCTTTCCACCACATTACAAAGATTGTAGGTGAAATAGAACCCTTAGTTCCATTCAGTGGTTCTCTTTCATTGTTTACTGATAATAGGTTTACCGATTGAAAATCTCTCATTTAACATGAATGCGAGTATTTTTTATTTTGCTTTAAACGGCTTGATTTGTTTTTATTCTTTTCTTATGTCCAAATTTTGAATATTCACTTTGTCCAATAATGAATACAACCTAGATTAAACTTCAACAAATGCATTATATTATTAACGTGCGCGACGCACGTACGTTTCTAATGCAATCATTAATAATTTCATTCTCCGGCATTCCATAATTATTTTTTTTAAGAAAGTGTTCAACAACTTTATAATAGCCTGTCAAAAGTGATTTAAGTCAATTTACCTGCAGACACGTGACAGCAAGATGGTACAAAACACGCACGGAACACGAAGCACGTTACCTAATGTTTTACTGTCCGAACTAAAACACCTTCAACTCCGAGTTTAAATAAATTAATGATCAAGGGTCTGGATAGAAACTAGTTTTTTCGTCGTTGTATTTTACGTTAGCTGTACCCCGCCACGCGTTTTTGTGGCTCAGTCTGTCTGTGCAGATAGAGAAACAATTACGTGTGTTGCTTTTACGTCAAACAGATGGCGCTGTTTATAAAAAAAAACATGTTTTTACCTATCACTGGTGACATCTTTATAATATAGGTATATAAAAAACACACGCGTGTTTAAATGCAACGTTGTGTTAAAATTTCAAGTAATCGGTGAAGAATTTTCGGAGATTTAAGAATGTGAACCCCAGACATATGAATATATAGACTAGAAATTAAAGGTGAGGGGTAAAATCAACTGTTGAAGAACGAAGGGGGTAAAGCTGACTGTGATTCGTCAATAAATCAATCTGACAGTATATAGGCATCTCGCATTATAATATCACCATTTACTTCTTAAAAGTAAAATCTGCTTTTGAATGAATAGACATTTTTACATGGGAGCGCAAATTACTCGCCACGTTATGAACAAATATGCGAAGTCCAAATTCGGCAAAAAAAATTTCTTCTATTTTCATAGTTGAATATTTTGTTTACGTATTTAGTTAAGAGACTTTTATAAGTGTTCATAATTTACTTCCCAGTAACAACGATGCGCACACTTGAGAATCGCTACATTCGACCAGATGTATCTCGATGTGATAGTATATATGTTTCTACAACTGATTCATATTATACGATGTGAATAAGCTTAAAATGATGCTTACATATGGAATGTAATACGACAATTGGGTTTATTCTCTTTTTCACATCTATTTTTACAAGTTTTCATATCACAAGCCACTATTTTGCCGTGTTATTTCGTAAAATGCCTCGACCATAGATCGACGCTAGTTCGAACAAGAATGATGACGTCACATTCTCAAGATTCACGGGAAGCCATACGCGAGCCCAGCCGGCTCCAATGGAACCGGTATGGGGAGTGGGGAATAATACGCTTTTAATCACTTAGGGCAGGTCTACTAATATTCATATATCTATGATGTGAACAAACGAATATTTACATTTTTATTTATATAGAAGAAAAGATAAATAGACAGATATGATTCTCTATGATTCCTCGTCCTTTTAAGTCCCTTTTCCTTGGGTGACAATCAACCTAAAAATATACGTTACCTCCTCTAGGTTTTTATTTGTCATATACGTTTAATTTTTTTTGATTTCAAAAGTTATATATGTTTTTAAAGGATAACAAACATTTAAAATCGTCTAAATAATTTTAGTTTCCTGGTGATAACTAGATAGACGTGTAAAAAAATCTGCTTATTTAATCCAATTAAGAAAATGGTAGATAATTAATTGTAAAGTGCCGCCATATTTTCTTTTTATAAAACCTTGTCAGTCAAGGTGTTAAGAATGCAGGAATGCGTATTAAATTATGAAGTTTATTAGTTTCGGTAATTTAAAGCATTCCAAGTCATCGGATAAGCTTATCTAGAATGTACTGTTGTCGAATATACTCCACGCCTTTAAAAAAAGTTATGAACATTAGATTGTGTAACTAAAATTGATATTACTATTAAATATAGCCTTTTGCTTCGTAGCCCCTGTTTGCCAAGCATTTTTAATGTGGTGTAGCTATGATCAAGAGACCCGACACTTTATTTGGACATAGATAAATGTCATCAAGATTATGTAAATTAGAAAATCTCTCACCGGAAAGTAATGCCCTGAACAACGCTATCAGAAATTATCGTTTCTATGGAATGAAGAGCTATCATTATTGTATGCGATCGAGTGGCTTGCTAAGACGTTAGGTAAAAAATGATGTGATGATAAGGAAAGAAACGGATTTGGTCATGTGCATTTGATTGATTGTGTTGACAAATGATGACTTTAAAAATAGACCCCCCACGACTAAAAAAAAATCTAATTAAAAATAATAGCCGCGTTTGAACCAGTGGCGGCCAGCTAATATGTGCTCCCGAGCGCCGAACAACCAAGAAGATTTCCGACATGACTAATCACAATACGAAACTCGGTTCGGTTATAATATCTCATTCAAAAGGTACCTACTTATTAAGCGCGCTTAACTTGCAGACCGACTTTGACTTGTGCCTATGTTCGTAGCAGTTCGTTTTCGATTGCGATCCAAAATTTAACTGCTTTGTCGCATATTCTGTGGAACAGTCGAAAGCGTGGGTACATACCAGTTCATACTATTCTTTGCAAATAATACCATATCATGGACGGCGTTCGGGGTTTTACCACCACATCAGAAGGAACGGTTTATTCAGTAGAAAGTTAAACTAAAACGCGTATGTTTAATGTTATTGTCGATATCGTGGTTTCAATTTACCATCTGCTATTTTCAGCGAATGTTTCGCTTCTTCGATACAAGCATTTAAGATAAAATTTGTCATTAAGAGATGAGTGATGGTCAGATTACTTATTATCAGTTTAGTCAGTAGGTACTCGCCGTTGCCGGGCGCGGTCTGTTGAATTAAAAAATGTTCTTACTCTGCGAAAGTTTTTAAGTTTAATTGCCGGTTATATCGATCTTGTATATCAATTATTAATAAGGTATATCAATTGCAGGTTATACTAATTTATGATTACTTTTGTGTTTGTTCAAAGTATAAATTAAGAATGAGTTTGAATGTGGAATACATTAAGAAAAATAGGTCGAGTTTTGAAAACAAAGTGATAATAAAAAATGCCGGTCCACCTAAAATCTGAACTGATAATAAAACAAGAGTGAAAATCTGGATCGAAGAAGTTTACTCGATCATTTAACAAAACAATGTATAACAAAGCTTCGTAGCTCTGTGCATGTGATCAATTGAATAGTTTATTTTGTTTTACGTGTTTAATTTACGATGTTGATTCAGTTTGGACAGTCAGCGGTGTTACTGATGTAACTCACCTTTCTTAAAAAATCAAAAAACATAATTCTTGTCATTTACATTTCCAAAAAGTTTTGAGCTTACAGGTTTTAGGAAAAGTTGACACCAGAATGCAATTGGATTCAGGCTACCGTGCCTAAGTTAAACACCATAATGAGTTATTTAATAAAAATCGATACAGGTCAAATTTCCCAGAACATGATTTCAATGAGACGTTTAAAACGTATGACTTCCTAAATAAAGTTCAGTAAAAGTGAAAGATTTTTCAAAAGCTAACGGCGCTTTATCAATTTTACAAATTTTTTATAGTACTTGTTTATTAGAAGACTTTCCCGAGACTGTGAAATTACTAAAACTTTTGTGCACCATTCATGACCTTTGGAATGACCTCAGTTGAAAGCTAAAGATGTTTCTCAACGTTAAAAATAATAAATCTTTTTTAAACACGTTGAGCCAGGACAGACTGAACGCATTATCAGTGTTAAGCATTGATAGAGGTCTTCGCTAAACAAAAGGAGCAGAGAATTGAACTTCTTTATAAATAGGTACGTACCTTTATTTAATTTATTTTATGACTTAATGTTGTAATCCGGTGAACCCCCATATATTTTGACCACCGGCCGCCACTGGTTTGAACCATTTATTCCACACACCAGAGGTCGTGAGTTCGTATTGGTCTTACGAAAGAAATGGTTTTGTTATACCACACACCGATTCAGGCAAACTAAATTACCCAGTGCCTTGTGCAATAATTATTTAAGGTCTACGAGGCGAAATACTAAAGGTGGCTAAATCGTGGTGAGGGAAGTGGCTTCATTCTTCTTCTTGAACTAAATTACTAATGTCCAAAACAATGTCAATTTCGAAGATAGCAACTAGCTAAGGTACAAGGGAGTGAGTTTTGTATAAACTGGGTCATTCGTTATTTAGTTATCAGCAATCACACGGAGAAAAATTATCCTGTTAAAAAATTGACAGTTTGCCAACTTCATAATAAAATATTAGTCATTAAGAATATATCGAGAACACTTGTTATTTTGCTAATACAGATCATGACGGAATGCGACAATATCCGTATTTGTACGAACACGTGTTCCGCCGTTCTCATTAAACATTCGCTTTAGGAACTCTTTCAATTCATTCATTATATTATTATTATTATTATTATCAGTAAGTTTTATCCTATCCGTGCAGACACATAAATCCAGGGTCGAAAGTTCAACATCGAGAAAATTTATTACATTTTTGGGATCAAGGGAAATAATTTAATTCTGTTATTCTAAATCCTAATGTCCATTGCCCACTACCGCAAATCAATCGAAATAACCAAATAAAAATATGGCTTACCGGTTATGTTTCGCCGCATATTCTTATGGAGAAGACAAACTGATTTTCTGCACAATACGGATATGTACACTGCTATAAATACTGAGATATAATAATTATTGCAACATTAATCTCTCTAGGCTTTGTTCGTTTGTCAAAGTAGGCCAATAGTCCGGTTGTGAATCATCCAGCAGGTTAATCAAACAAAGGTGTACCGCGCTAATTGACTTATGCAAGTGCAGATCTGCAAATAGCACCGAAGTTAAGTCACCCATGTCGCTTCCTTCCGAGTTACAAAACCTGATGATGGGTAAATACAAGTACGTGGTGAGTACGCGGGCATGTGGTGTACGTGACAAACTTGGTATTGAAAAGCAACATTCAGGGGATTGGACACCGGCACGTGAACATAAGATATCTTCTATGATTTATTTCCTATTTGGATGATACGCTATCAAACGATGTAATATTCTAAACCGAAGCGACATTGCTGAATAAAGCAACCAAACTCAGTTCTCGACCCCCGACGACAATAATAGCTGAAGAAATAATTGCCTTGAACGATGGCGCCAAAGCCAAAACCTTTTCATATTCTCATAAATGCATAGAAACTGAAATCCCAGGTCATCCCACCCTTTTCACACATATTTTTTTAGCTAAATTTAAACCTATTCCTTATAACAGTAATAACTTAGCGGCCAAATATATACGAATATGCAATATGGCGAATTCCTTTTAAATTCATTCGAAAAGATGCCAATCATCTACCCTTAGAAGTGCTGTCAGTGTTTGGAATTTATCAAGCTTTCTCGAACATAGTTTCACCAGAACAAGCAATTAGTTTTGTCCAAGTATTATTATTTTTAGTAACCGAGCCTGATGTATTCTAGTTGCAATGGTCAATGTAATGTACCGGTTATCGTTGGATGCAGTCATAATAAACATATCGTCGGATTCTTGGAATACTGGAACTGGTGGCATTCCTACTAACTCTAGCAACCCACGGCTTGTGGTCTGACGTAACAAATGTGTTTACCTTCCGTTTCGATCGAAATTATTATAATGCTACGTATAAAATTATGGGAAACAACCGAAATTTTCTCCCGTTTATACATTTGATTATTTGTACGCAGCATAATATGTTACAATTCTCTGTGTTTGCCAGCCACCTGATTTTTAAACCGACCCCTTGGTACCTGGTGCCACACTGTCTCTTTTGACTGTCAAACGTTCTTGATGTCTTGGTGTGCGTTTTCTCCCATTCGTTATTCATACATTATACATCGGTTCGTATTATACTGCAACTGTCATTTGGTATAAATGTCACTAATTCATAAAATAAAATGTTAAAGCTTCGACATTTAAAATAAAACCTTTTCGAAATAATCAGCAGTATCAACGATTAACATTGTACGAAAACTGCATTATAACTTCCTCAAGGATTTGATTTGGGTACTCAACTCCATATCATTTAATTAATCCTTTTTCCATCATGTTCTGAAAAAGTTTCCGCACAATGCAAACCATTGCTACTTTCTTTTGTGTATTGGTTGTTTCGTTCTGTTTGACAACCTTTTATTATGTTGTTATGCTTCGTGTTCATTAATATTCCAACTGACTTCCGATATTTCGCCTTCTTTCTTTCAACACTAGTGTTTCGAATTTTACGGATATTATGTTGACAAACGGTGTTTAGTGTAACAAAAAGTGTGCCTGGCAAGGCCACTCGTGATGAGACGGTTTAAGTAACACATTTAGTTGAATGATTTCTTGAAATTTCCACCGCAACATGAAACTGTGAGAATATTTTGTTTTTTTTTTAGTTTTGCTTTTGTTTTCTTCATTTTAAAGTTTAGGACAGTTTTTTAATCTTCGTGATAAGTAGTAAGGACTAAGTGTGTTGTTCGTGTGTGTATCGGTCCTTGAAAGGGTCTAAATTGGATATAAAAATGATACAGAAAAAAATCACATGATCAATATAAAATGATATTATATTATTGTATATTTGCGGCACTTTTCGGATTAGAAGATAATACCAACAATTGGACATGCCAGTTCCACCGGCTGCGGTAACTTGGGACTCGGTATTTACATAAAAACTAATGATGTCAAAGAAATTTAAAAGATAAATAAAAGACGACGATGCGACGTGCAACTTCACACACTGAACTTTAAAAGCATTCTAAGTTATGCGATTATTATCGAGTTCATATTTAATTAGTGTTTTTAATATGCCACTTAAACCAATCAAGGTGATTTCACCTGGCAACATTACTACATATTATGTGTGTTTATACAACCACACCGCCATCAGATTTGGCCCATTAATTGCACAAGAATGTATTAATCGTTTTTATGAGTTCGTATGTATTAATCATTTTAATATCCACGGAATCATCATTTCGAAATCTTGTCCAGTTTTGTAATTACCTTACTGAAATGATTCGACGTTTAAATGGGATTTAGCTGGGCATTATATTTTAGTTTTATTTTTAAATGACTAGATTTTGTGATTTATAGATTGCATAGCGCATCGTGTTCATATTCAATATAGAAATGAATATTTCAGGGAAGCCCATTTGCACATTTCTTGTGTGATTAATTTGCATAATTTGGTAAATGTTATTGTTTAAATATTTAGCTGCTTATTATGTTTCGACAATCAGCGTCGTTTGTTGGTATTCAAGTGGTTAAGGATGCAATGATTAATGTTCCTAGGAAATCACAGGTTAATGATTGAAAGTAACCAAACCGGATTATGTAAAACGTGTTAAAATACATGTAGCATCGAATTTCAGAATTACATACTTTGTTTTGGTTCTACCTTCTTACAAGTTAATTTTTTTATGTATTTTTATAATTCTTGAATATTGAAGCAACAATTTTACGACCATTATTTAGCTACCTTCCTCTGCAAACATTATTATTCGATTTTTTGTTACTACCAATAAAAGAGGCATATGTTGTTTAGGTTGGCTCAAAAAAGGTGGAGCTCAAATGAATTACTATAATCATTACAAAGCTAGGACAGCCAAACAACTCCATCCTAGCATACATTCATTACTTTGTCCACCTTCACCATTTTATTATGTTATTTTGACTCTGGAGATGACCTCACATTGTCTTCGGATCTCTTCATTCGTAATTCTAGCCAACATGGTTTTAACGCACATACGCCTACACAATCCTACGTTAATCCTACTTTAGTCCTTCCTCTGTCGGTTCCACGCCTCACTACCATACATCAGCCCTCGGGGTTGGTACCAGAACTCAACTGTGAATGTGTCTGTCAGCCTCGATTCCTTCATTTTATCTTTAGCTACTACCGCATTCAGCTATCAAATAATCGAATTTCCTACGTGCATGGTTCTTTCGATGCCCTTGTCTGCCCTCCTTTTTCTTTCGATAGTACTTATACATTAAGTTCCCACACCTCATCCAGTTTTTGGGGTGTGTTGTATAATCCACTTCATACCCCTGTTATGTGACCCTCAATAATAGGTCAGCTAGTTGGTCAGGTGTTCACAATGTTGAAACACTTACCACAAACCTCAATAACCTGTTTGATTTTAAAGGGCTCGCACTTTGCAGTACCTATCGGCTAATCAAATCGGATATTAAAAATTCGGCGATGTTGATATTCCCGCCTCGTGATGATTCGAAATCGTCATCGGTTCATCAGTATACACTTTGCGCCGCAGAGAAAGTAGTTTCTGAAGAGTCCGAGCCGCAGCGCGTTTTGCAATAGGAGAAATGGCTAATTTAAGAGGTTATAGTGCCATTACTAGACAAGTTCGGTTCCTTTGGATTCCATTGGCACAAAATGCATTCATGGCTCAAGGGCAATCGCTGAACTGACATTGATCACTGATGAAGCAGTTGTGACTATTTCTGCATGCCGTATATTTTGTGTTGATATTTATTTACCCGAGAGTGTACTTCTGTTGAACACTTCGTTAATGCATTATTCACCCATAATATAGGTAACATCAAACTGTGCATTCTAGGCGACGTGCCACGCAACGTTTACGACACAACTATATGCATTCAATTATAAATGTCTCTTTGTATTCCTGTTTATGTAAATATTCAATGTTTGACTAACGGTTTAAAGCAAACTTCTTCTTATTGAAGGTCGTTAAGTAGAATGAAACAGACAGAATTCCTGTTAAGGAATAATTGAAAATTTCCACAAACCCATGAAAATCAACAAAATCATCCAAACCTTCGATTCGTTTATCACTAATGCACAGTTTTTCGCATATCAAGAACGTAATATGGGCTGACAGCTAGCACAACAATTCACTTCCACGTAACGCACTCCGAGGTAAATTTCAACAATACTCGCGCGCGCTCAGCGTAGCCGATATATTATATGCCGTTACCATTGCTGCCAACGAGAGACTGACACCCGTATTCAGAGTCGATCCTTTAGTTCAAGAAACCTTCCTTTCCTTTAAAAAACACCGTTTTATATTCAGAGACACGCCTAAAGTCGGTGTGACGTCACTTAGTAAGGAAGCTACCTTTCTCAAGATTTCAAAAAATTTTGTATTCAGAGACGTCACTATGGAAGTCTCTACGACACTGCGCACGCGCATACTTGCTTACTTTGACTTTTAGCTGTCAAAACTCGAGGTTGGTGGGTAGGGTACCTTTGCCTTGCTAAGTCGGTGATTTGTTCCCAGTTGTTGCGGTTGTTGCTGTTGAAAACATAAAACAATGGAGATGCAGATTATGGAAATGGAGATCATGGAAATGGATAACGAGTTTTTGGATTACATCGTTGATCCATACAATACACGTGACGACGTTGGCACGGACAATATGGGCAGCGTGCGGCGTTATTTACGCGATTTTGAAAATCCCGTGGAGTTTTACAGTGACCGGCAATTTAAGGATCGTTATCGGTTGGAGAAAACAACTGTAATGCATATATTAATTCC
The DNA here is from genome assembly GCF_061612785.1 of Hesperophylax consimilis. Classification (NCBI taxonomy): domain Eukaryota; kingdom Metazoa; phylum Arthropoda; class Insecta; order Trichoptera; family Limnephilidae; genus Hesperophylax; species Hesperophylax consimilis. The sequence continues at coordinate 1,065,715 of NC_142857.1, forward strand.
TCTATTATTTCCGAATTACGCTTTAGTTAATAATAGAGGCTTGCCCATACCTCCTGTTATTCAGGTAGCTATCGCGCTGCGATTCTACGCTACTGGTAATTATCAGGTAAATGCGTCTTTTTTACTAGATATCTATTGTCAAATTATGTTCTACTTTTGTGAAACGAAAATATTACATTTTGTGATGCTGAAACTTGTTATTTACATTATGTCTGTACTGATTTGAAATCGACAAAGAATGAAAGAATGCATATATTATTTAATGAAAACATGATGTCAACCTAAAATTAACCAGATGCCCTTAGATGTACAAAATATCTAGATGGAGTGTTCATCTTGTATTATTTTCAATGTTCATTAACTACCTACATATTTTTATATGATTCCAGATTGTTGCGGGAGATCTACACAAACTGAGCCAACCAACCTCCAGCAGAGTAGTGCAAAAGATTTCCTCCAGATTGGCGCAACGGATAACTGAATTTATTCATTTTCCTCAACGGCCCCAGGACTACGCTGAAAATCGGAAACTCTTCTATTCAAGAGCCCAATTTCCAGGAGTCGTCGGATGTATTGACTGTACACACATTGCCATCAAGAGCCCAAGCCGAACAATAGGGGAATCTTTTCGCAACAGGAAAGGATGGTTCTCCTTGAATGTGCAAGCTGTGTCAGGTCCACGTTTGGAATTTTTGGACATAGTTGCCAGGTGGCCTGGTTCTACCCACGATTCCAGGATATTTCAAAACAGCGCGTGCCGCCTAAAGTTTGAGGAGAAAAGGATTACAGGCATTCTTCTCGGGGACAGCGGATATGGCCAGACAAATTATATGTTCACACCAGTATTAAATCCTGCAAATGAAGGGCAAGAAAAATATAATAAGGCGCAAATTTCCACACGGAATGTAGTCGAAAGATTATTTGGTGTATGGAAGAGGAGATTTCCTTGTCTGAGGAGGAAATTAGAAAATAAACTAAGTAATACTACAAACATTATCGTTGCGTGTGCCATTTTGCATAATTTATGTATATCGTCAAACGACCAGCATTTTGGGCGGTTTGAGGGTATAAATATACCTGTCAATTCGGTGGTGCAGTCTGCTTCAGGCAGAACGATAAGAGATGCATTTATCCAAAGACATTTTACGTGATGTGTAATGAACTGTGAAAGGACACCATATATGTAATGAATAGTGACGTCAGTAATTGTGCCGTGTAATGAACTGTGAAAGGACACCATATCTAATGTATAATAATTGTGCTGTGTAATTAACTGTGAAAGGACACCATATATAATGTATAGTAATTGTGCTGTGTATTGAACTGTGAAAGGACACCATATCTAATGTTATGACTAATGAAGTCATATTTTTTAATGCATAGTAATTGTGCTGTGTAATGTCATGCTGTGAAAGGACACCTTATCTAATGTAATGAGTAGTGAAGTCATATTTTTTATAATATGTTATAATTATGCTGTGTATTGAATTATGAAAGAGCACAAGGGTTTATCTTAAATATATACCTATGTATGTATTAATAATGTCCATTATCAAAAAAATTGAAACAGAATGGAAAATAAATAAAACATTTATTGGAGATTAATATATTTTTTATTCATATTTATTTATTGGCGAGCTCTTTTTCCAATTCTGCCTTCGCTCTTCTTATTTGTAGTTCTATAAGTTCGTTCTGCAGACGAGCTCCTTTCGACTGCTCCCGAGCAGTCTCGATCTGCTCCCGGGCAATCTGCTGGGCAGTCTCCCTCTGCTCCCGGGCAGTCTCGATCTGCTCCCGGGCAATCTCCTGGGCAGTCTCCCTCTGCTTCCGGGCAGTCTCCTTCTGCTCCCGGGCAGTCTCTCTCTGCTCCCGGGCAGTCTCCATCCTTACTACGTGCATTTCTTCATCGTACTTTGTTAGATTGGTGCTTCTGAGGCAACGCACTTGGCCCTCGTCCCGAACCACCTGCCCACTAGATGGTATCAAGTCTGAAACAACACAAAATTACAAGCTGATTAGTGAAACAACACAAAATTGCAAGCTGATTAGTCATCAATGTAAATAACAGGTTTATTTGTGTAAATAACACTCTGTGCCCCATGACATAGTGCACAGTCGGGAAACACGCCAAACACGCGCCCAACATATTTATTTATTTACACAGTAAAGTAAGTAAGTGTAAAGTAAATATAAAGTGCAAACTATAAATTACAAGTAAAAATTAAAATTTAAAGTAAGAAAAAAAACAGTAAAAATGTAGAAATATAAATTATCTCTAAAAGGTACCCACAAAGATTTAAATATAAAAAGTAAGAAATCCTGGATTATGTCATCCGATTTGATAAATTTTTCAAGTACCTATGATTTCTAGTACATTAAATAGTTTTGGAGTGCAGTACTGGTAGGAATATTATGTTTACATGATGTATTATCGTGGTACCTACTAGCAAACAAATTAAGTTTAATGCATCTTTTGTATGAGGCCAGATTACCGACGAAGTGATCGATATTAGCATATTCATTGCATGTACACGGATGACATTTGTCATCAACAGCTCGGCTGTGGAACGATTTGCTGGCCTCTGTTTTTCCTCCCTCCTACAACATTGGTCTCTTCAAGACCCATTTTCACTCCTTCCTCAAAAACATTCCCCACACAGCATCTTCAACAGGGCCCCTCTTTCTTTATGGTGGAAAACGAGAGGTTAAAGTAAAGCTCTCCGAACTCCGAGCATTATTTGAACCTTTGTACGAAAATGCAAGTAATCACAGCAAATAGAGAGGTAAATATAGTCACCTTTCTTGGCTATAATGCGACGTGTCTTCGTCTTGAGCTGGGGCGTTGAACTTTCCTCCGGTGTTTTTGTTATATCTGAAAATTAAAAACACTTTTGCAATATTTCTATCTCGAAAATTATTTAAGATTTAGCATGACAACTGATAAAATTATGTAATAAGTTCCTACAGAGAAATGCGAACACTACCATCTAACAACAAATCACATTTTGAATTGATAAGAATCAATTATATTATCAAAAATTGACTTACCAAACACCGGCACTTCCGTCGACTGGTCAGTCCATGGCATGCTGAATAAAGCAGACGTGCTGGTGCTGGGCACAGCGGTATCTGAAACTTAAAAAATACTTTATAAGAAATAAGGTCAAAGTTAAATAAACAAGTAGCCAAAATATTTCACATAACTTTCTTAAACTAACCGCGATCGCTGTCGTTGCTAAAGCTCAGTTCAACGTTGGTGGCCAAGTCCAGCACGCTGTCAACGGGATGATGCTCATCAGAGACAGTTGGCGACAGCCTGCCCCCTCCCGTCTTCATCCTGCTCCTCTTTTCCTCGCAGAGCTCCATCTTCCTTTTTGACTTAATGTTGTCCCAGCATTTCTTAAGCTGCGCTTGGGTCCGCTAAGAAGGAATTCAATAATACAGTATTATAATAGTATTACGGAATCGGAACAATAGAAGAGTATGTATATGAATGAAAAAAGAGTATCCCTGTGGGGAAACGGCGTGATGGCTAGTTAGTATTTCAATTACAAAAGATACAAACCTTTTGATTGCCGGCGATTGAGTTGAAATCATCTGTCAACTTGGCCCACGCATTTTTCTTCTCGCCAAGTTGCAGATGATTAGTCGAAATGCTGGCAACGGCAGGATATGTGTTTATTAAATCTAATAAACATTGCCTTTCACTCGGCGTGATTATAATACGAGAATTCATTGTTTAAAAAGGAAACTTTCGAGACACTCAACTGAAGATGTAACAGAGACTTTTGACAGGCCGATGTTATTTACTTATTTACGACAGACGCTTGAACTAAATCCATAGACAACAGCATAGATAAACACACAGATTGTCCCAAAACGGGGCATGTTGTTTCCGTAGAAGCAGGACATCGACAAGTTTCGGATGACGTCACACCTTTCTTTCGGCGTAGACAAAAGGTCTCTACCTGAGGAAAGGAAGCTCAAAGTGTGGACTCTGTATAGAAGCGTTAAAGGTAAGGACGGTTCTTACCTTTGCTTAGGTAAGGCTGACACTTGACTTAGACAACTTTAAGGATCGACTCTGAATACGGGTATCACTCTATGTTTGAGTTTTTTTTAAGTTTCACTTATTTTGATTGTCTATTTGGCAATTAAACCGTGACCTGCGGCTCAGCTGTTCGTGTTATTATCTCATCAGGCAATGTCAATTATTGAAGAATCGTAAAAGTCGTAAGAAACCAGGTGAAACGGTATAATATGGACTTTGAATGCCATCACCATAGGGTAACGTTTAATCGATTCGTTCGTCAAATATCCTTTTTTTAAATTATATTTATTCAAGAGAATTTTTTACAATGTGTGATATACATATATATTTACTAGTTATAAGATAAAAGATATTATGATATGATTAATATTTATTATTTTTCAATGTTCTCCCATAATAAGCAATTGCTTGTGTGTATGGGATGAGGTATTATTTGTTTAGTTTCTTAGATTTATTTTATTTTTTAAATGTTTGTTGTTGTTGTTTTTTTTATTATTTTTTTTATTTAGTTTAGGTTTTCAGTATATTTTTTTAATTGTGTTTTGAATTCTTTGAAACTATCATTTAGTGATCTTATATTTTCTGGCAATTTATTGAAGAAATTTGTTCCTAAGTATTTGTAGTTTTGCTGACTCAATGTTTTTTTACAAATCGGAATTGGTAACATGTATTTTTGCCTGAGATTTGCTGTGTTTTTGAATGGTACGGTTTTGTTTAGGATATCATCTTTGTAAACTTGTAAGGTTGAGTGATACAGGAAAAGAGTATTTAATTTGCTGACTTTAAATTCTTTGAAAATGAGTTCAGATGAATATAAAAATGATTTCTTTAATATTATTTTAATTATTAGTTTTTGCGCAATGTAAAGAGGTTGTGTGTGAGTTTTATAAGCGCCCCCCCCATCCTATTATACCATATTGGATTATGGATTAACAGAATGCGAAGTACGTCATTCTCAGTAGTTCTTTATTTAGAATATGTCTCAAGCAGCTAAAAATAAAGGTTAATTTTCGTACTCTGTTTTTGAGAATGGTTATATGTGGTATCCATTTTAGTTTAGCATTGGTCAATAGTGATCCCTAGATATTTGTTTGAAGTTTTAATTTCAATATTAGTACATAGTAAGTTACAGTGGTGTTGTTGAGTGTTTGGTGCAGAGTGAATTCGAATGTTTCTCGTCCACTTTTGCTCCTTTACGCTATTAATCTGGGCCGTACGATTATTATATTAAAAAGTATTACAAATTAAATAAAACATCAAAAAACTTTATCTTAAAGAAAGTCCTTGTAGTTTGTAACTGACGAAGAATAATTTGGAAACTTAACAACCAGCTGACTTAGTTCTCGGTCTATACATGATGTCCGGAAACTAGTAGTGCAAGCTGGAAACAGGTGAATCTGGTAACCGGATAAATCATCACATCTTTAAAAACTTATATAAAGTCATGGAAAGTGATGAAACAAAAACATTATTAACTATGTTATGTAGGTTAGGTTAGGTTAAAAAAAAAAAATTTCATCGTTTCTAATCACTTTATATCACTTTTTAAAAGTGTGTTGAATTATCACTGTGTTGAGTTATCATGGAACCGGTGAATCTATATCACATTTGAAGTCGATTTCATAGTGTATTTTTTTTAACACATACTCCACACATGAGGCTCCGAGGAAAATGATTTCCCTCGGGGCCTGTGTCATCTTTGGGGATGCTGTATGGAGGGTCTTCTTTTAAAGGAAAGTAAGAAGAGAAGTTCTAGGAAGGAAAAAGGTATGAAGGAATCTAGGGATCAGTGTATCCAGAAGTGACAGACGAATGAATGAAAGTTGCTGCGAAAGGCGATGGGTCGAGACCAGTTGGAGAGGTCAAAGGGTCTCCCCAAACCAGCCTCTCCCGATCTGGCACGCCACGCAGCTGGTGGGAAGGCCCAACATTTATGATTTCAGCTTTCGTTTTCGATCAAATCGAGTTTGAAGTTTTTTGGTCAAATTTAATGAAAATCAGTCTCTACGGGGTTGATATCAGCTGTATAATATCTTTTAAAATGCGTCGAATCGTAGACTCATCTTTAAAAGTTTTTTTTTAACTATTTAGTTGCCGGAAAAATGTTAAAATAAAAAAAAAACGTTTTTTTGGGTTCGCTATGTAGACATTGCAGTTCCCGCTTTGTACTACCAGTTTCCCTACATCATGTATATTTTTTTAAATTTGACCAATTAATCTAAATCCAATATTTGCACGCTAATAATGAATGGCTCGACCTTGCATTCATTCTTTATATTTTTTCTAATGAAGTGGCGATCCAATGCACCAATTCTGTTCACCCTTGACTTCAAAAGCATACCTAATAGAGATTCGATTTCTCCAATTTGCGTGTTGGACTAACATTACTTAGGTACCTTTATTTGTACCGGCGAAAGTAAAAGTTTTCGCTTCTTCAAGATTCAGTGTTATTATTAATAGAAAAGGCGTGACTTATTCCAGTTAATAGCTAATTATGTTGTTGTATTTGAATAATGCAGTTTATTCGATAATATATTGAAAATCAGCAATCGAATTTTATTATCATTTCTTTACCAAATATGCAATCACTTATAGATTTCCTCCTTTTAAAAATCTTTACTATAAAACCCAACATTTTCATTACCCTGTTATATGAACAACAACATTAAATATTAGTGATTTATTTTTGGGGTGTTATGTCGTGTTGCGCTACCTCCTTTAGCCAACGTTTCGGACAGCATTTTTAGGGCACATCTGCCCTGATGATGGACACTGTAATGCTACCGGAAACGTTGGCTGAAAAAAGACGTAGCTCCACACGAGGTAATACCCCAAAAATAAATCACTAAAATTATTACTTTTGGCCGTGAAATCTCAACCCATCGAATAACCGAATATTTCCTCTTTTATGAATTTTTTTATATTTAATCACCTCGCCATTGAAAGTATCCACCTTCAATATTGTAATTATTACGTAGTCTGTCCAAGCGAGATTTATTTTTACACTTTGTATTGCATTGATCCACTTTGAGTGGGACAGAAGAGCGCGTGGATCGCGCAGGTACATTAAACTGAATCTTATTTACCAACTCCGGGCATTGAATATTATTCGTAACTAATTTATTCAGGAATAATGAAGCTAACCCCTTCGTACACAAAAGTAATCAATTATTAAGAAATAATGAATCTAACGCCTTCTTACACACACTGAATCAATTATTCAGGAATAATGAGTATTTTTTTATAGTGAATACCTCACAAGAGTCCCAACTGCTCCCGTCTGGAGCCAGTGAGACTATGGCATCCCCAATTGGGGGATGTTGTGAGGCTGAAGGTAAGTGGGGAAGGGAAAGAGGAAGGTGTGGAAGTACCTGGCTATTCAGATCTAGTCACTAAACACGGCTAAAGCCATTTGGAGCAACGTTTCAATTCTGAATGGTGGTCTTACACCAGGGCGACACTGGTAGTATCTTCCACTCTGGAACGTGCCGCAAATATACTATATATTATTTTAATTAATTAATTGTGAAATAACACAAATTAATCAAATAAAATTTATTTGCGCACGCCGGGTTCGAACCCGCGACCTTCGGAATGGCAGTCCAATGCGTTACCACTGGACTATGCCGGCCGTCAATTCCGTCAGTATAACGCTTTCGTACACACAATGAATCAATTATTCAGAAATAATGAATCTGACGCCTTCGTACACACAATGAATGAATTATTCAGGAATAATGAGTATAACGCCTTCGTACACACAATGAATCAATTATTTAGGAATAATGAATCTGACGCCTTCGTACACATAATGAATGAATTATTCAGGAATAATGAATCTAACGCCTTCGTACACACAATGAATCAATTATTCAGGAATAATGAATCTGATACCTTCGTACACACAATGAAGCTGCATCTACATAGTTTTTGAATCTTACAAATGATGTCCTGTATCAAATATAAGAATTTGTTTTGAATTGATTTTGTGTTTTGGGATTGTCTTGTCGATAATAATTCATAATCGAAAGCGTTGCTGTAAGGTTGTTTCTACTTATTGACCGTGACTTTAGACTTAGCGAGTAGTAAACAGAGAATGAACGTTACGGTGGTTATGATCACCACGCTTCACTAATTGCGTAAAAACGAAAGTATATCAAGTAGTCTGAAAAAACAACCTTCCAATCTTGGATATTTTATTATAATTGATATCGAAGCTATTCAAAACCGTTTAAAATAAAAGTAACCACTGTTGTAAAGCTGGCGTTCACCCGAGTCTCGGGTTATTAACTTTTACCATTGGTACATTGGTCCATTGGCGGTACCCCTGCAGGCCTGTCACTGGTTTATAGTATAGATACTCCTGTCCCACTCGACCACAAACTATTGGTGCGTTCAGGTATTTCTCCACTCACGCAATATGTATTGCACCGTCTTAGTAATAATACAGGTTGGATGCTTAGATTTAGATGTCATTGTTATGTGTGAAATGCAAAACACAAAACAGTTCTGTACAGATGGGAGAACTATATAACGGAGAACCAAACATAATCAACTTTACATACGAACTATGTGAATATCTTAGCAAATTACCGAGAATACTTACTTTTGTTTGTGGTGAATTCAATATAAATATTTCTGCAAACCATCACTCAATTGAAAAAAATAATTTCATAAACATGATGACACACCTCAATTTTAAATCTTTTATTAATAATAACACTAGACAAATTAAAAACCAAACGCCATCATGCATAGACCACATCTGGTGTAATATACATTTGAATGAAATAAAAAATATTAAATCTACTGTGTGGAAAACTAATATAACTGATCACTACGCGTGTCTTATACTACATGATACAAATAGAAAACTAAATACAAAACCCAAATTAAATCTTCCATATTCTCAAATAGACTACAAATTATTAGAAAAATCACTAAAAACTGAAAAATGGGAAGAAATTTTAATAAATAAATGCGCCAACCAAAGTGCATTACTGTTTGAAAACACTTTAAATAAACACGTTTTAGAATCAACAAAAAAAAAAAACAAATCGTCCCCAACTCAAAAACAAGAAAAATTAAACCTTGGATTACTCTAGGATTAATAAAAGCCACTAGGAAAAAAATAAACTTTATAAAATAACACAAAGGCCACTAGTTAACAATAAAATTTTATTATACTATAAAAAGTATAAAAATATACTAACTACACTAATAAGGAAAACGAAAAACGACTACTACTCAAAAATTATAACAGAAGCTAAAGACAATAATAAAAAAATATGGTCAACAATAAATGAAATAATAAATAAAAAGAAAAATATAAGCACATATCAGAAATCTCAGATGGGGAAAAAATATATAACGTACAAAATGACACAAAAAAATGTTGTAATATTTTAAATAACTATTTTAATAACGTGGGAAAAAACCTAGCAAAATCCATAAATAAGACCAATATATCTAATCCACAACAAATAACACAATGTCAAATTAATAAATTTCACCCAGTCACAGAAATCGACATTGACAGAACTATTTCGAAACTAAAAGGAGATTCTGCCCCCGGCTTTGATAACATAGATACTAAAACAATAAAATCGATGAAAGAATACTTAATTCACCCCATAACACATATAATAAACCTAAGTCTAGCAAATGGCGAATTTCCCAATAACTATAAAAGAGCAATTATAACCCCCATTTATAAAACAGACTGTCGTAAAGATCCACAAAATTATCGCCCGATTTCACTTCTCTCGAATATATCAAAAATATATGAAAAAATTGTAAAAAAACAAATTTGGACATTCTTAGAAGAAAATAAAATAATTAATTATAACCAATTCGGATTCAAAAAAAATACAAGTACTCACGACGCGATAGCAAAAGTAACCAACTATTTATATACGGCCCTAGATTCCGATAAAAAATGTCTTGGCATATTTATAGACCTCAAAAAAGCTTTCGACAGCATATCACATAAAAAATTAATAAGTAAATTAAAATCAGTAGGGATTAGTGGAAAAGTCTTAGCATGGATAACTAGTTATTTATATAAAAGACCTCAACAAGTAAAATTACTCAATCAAGTCAGCGATTCAAAATATAGCGACTTTTCAATACCCCAAGGCACGGTTTTGGGACCATTGTTATTTATTATATATGTCAATGATATATTCAATATTTCCAAATATGGAGACATTGTCTCTTACGCTGACGATACAGTCCTACTACTAAAAGCAAACACCTGGTCAGAACTAAATAACATGGCAAATACAGATATCAATGAACTAAAATTATGGTTTGATGAAAACCTGTTGACTTTAAACTCTAAAAAAACTTATTATTTACCATTTTTCATTAAAAAACAAGAAACACCTAAAGAAATAAACATAATTATCCACTCTGTGAAAAATACAGAAAACCACAAATGCAATATGTTATGCACAAACATAGAAAGCAAGACCGATATTAAGTACCTAGGCATAACAATAGACCAGCGTTTAAAATGGTCCCCACATATAAATATTCTGAACAACAGAATAAGGAAACTAACATATATATTTAGATGTTTAAGAGATATTTTAAACGAAAAATTACTTAGAACCACATACTTCGCTTTCTGTCAATCAATTATACAATACGGCATTATAGGCTGGGGCGGTACATATAAAAATCAAACTCAAACAATTTACATATCACAAAAACTAATAATAAAAACCATATTAAAAAAACCCTATTCATATTCGTCCGAACTTTTATTCAAACAATTTAAGGTCAGAAAATTAAGTGCATTATACTTCTACCATGCAACATTACAAATTTATAAAAACAATATTCAAAATAAAATTGCACCCTTTAAAAATAACAGAAATCTTAGACAAACGTCAATACTTCCTACTCCTAAATGTAAAAAAACAATAGGACAGTTCAACCATGAATATCTCGGAGTTAAATTTTTTATCTCATTACCAGAAAAAATTAGAAACATGAATGCAAATATAAACGAATTCAAAAGCCACCTTAAAAAGTATTCCGAACAGTTGAACTGAATCGTACCAAATGTAAACAAATATAACAACACCCCCATACACACAAGCCCTGCTTATCTATGGGGGTACATCGAATACTTATATTATGTAATTAATAACCTACTATATTGTGTAATTATATTATGTAATTGTTATATTATGTAATTCGTGTATCTTTTTTTTTACTAATAAAAAAAAACTTTAAAAAAAAAATAAAAAAATAAATATATCGTCGTCCGGTTGGGCAAGTTGTGAGGCTGGTTAAGACGATTATTTTTTAAGTTTTTGGGCTCTTAAAAATATACTATTGTTTGATAATCTCTATTCACAAAGTAATTGTATCGAATTTCCTCGATTTAACAAAATCGCAAAGTGCTCTCCTAAAATTGTACAAAAAGCATCTTATTATGCTGTTTAACATGTTGCGGGTATGAAAAAAATAACATTTTGAATTTAAAAATAAATTCACAGCTTTCTTTAAATGCTGAGTTCAAATCCAAGAGTTGCAGCAATAACCATTTTTCTCTTGTCGTTTATTTCTATCAATATAATAAATGTGTATGTTTTAAAAGGATTACGCAGAGTTGATGGAGTAACCGGCGGTTACCCATGGTTGTTTCGATAGCTGTATATTAATTATTATTTATATTTGTATTTGTATTTATTTTGTAGTATTTGTATTTGTACGTAGTTTCTGTTATTTGTTTCCACGACACAATGATGTACCCATCTTATATAGTTATATGCGGCAGCGGTGCATTCCATTATAACCTTTGCTAATAATGGCATTCTTGTTTTATAATACCAATAACGTTACGTCAATTTTTACATTGTCTTCAGCGGATCATAATACTTTTTTTTAACTTCCAAGACAACGGTAAACCAGTTCACAGCGCAAACTTTATAATTCCCGCAAGGTCACGCGTTTTAAAATGCTTTTCTATAGTTATTAGATTCTTAAAAAATATGCATTCATGAGATTTTCACGGCCAAAAGTATTAACGTGATTATTTTTTGAGTTATTATGTCGTGTTGCGCTTCCTCCTTTACAGTGTTAAAGTATCCGTAAAACTGCCCTAACGATGGTCACCCTGAGGTCGTTTTCCAAATGTGAGGTGTGTTTTCCAAATGCATGTGATTAAAGGAATGTTAATGCTTATAATAATAATAATAATATCTTTATTTAGGAAAGTTTACACATTTCAACTATACTTACATATTATGGTGTACATTGATTTGTAACTTTTATATTTAAGCGCTTGTTATATGATAGCGAAATTTCGCAAACTGTCAAAATGTCTTCATTTTTATGTCACTAGAGGGCGGTAGTTGTACATTAATGAACTTGTTAAAATATAACGTCACACGTGCGTTTGTCGCAAAGCAATGAACGTATAATATGAATGTGAAATATTAAGTAAAACAAACAACTTAGTAAAAAAGTATGACTTATTTGCAGAACCTACTATTTTGGTAAAGCATTTAATTTGACATTTTTTATAAATGTTTCATCATTCACTTGCTGTTGTCATTAGTGTTGAGGAACATTTCCGATACATATAGTTTGTTTTACACGGTGTTCGGAAACTCGTGGTATAAACGGTAAAACCCTTTATAGGTCATAAGCTAAAAACGGATAGTTTTGAAACCTGCAACATTAAGGTTTATATTTCTTTATGTTTACAAGTTATAAGCCCTTGGGTTGTAATCATTCTGAGGTAACGCACAGAGGTCTTGAATCGAACCAACCGCCCAAAGTTCTCACATGTTGAGTAAATTTACGAAAATCGCGTCCTGGTCAGTTTCTCTATAAAATTATCAAAGCAGTTATTCATTTATTGTCAATTTTGGGTTATGACTTTTTTTATTTGAGCTTTCGTTTTCGAGAAAATCGAAGGTGGATTTATTTGGTAAATTTCTTAATTTTATATTTGATAGAATATCTATACATATTAATACCATCATTAATAAATTGACCTCGAGAAATGAAAGAAATTTTATTTTTTTATTTATATATTTGTTAAATTATTCTGTGTTATTTAGTACAACTAAACAATAATCTTTTTTCATTTATTCGTTACTTGAAGCATACCTTGTTTGGAGTATTTTTTCCGGCTGCCATGGATAAATCATAATATTGATCTACAAAGAGAAAAATAATATTGGTAATTTTTGGTTCAATTACCAAACGTGCCCTATGATAAAACGTTCACTCTCCCACTTGGTCAGAGCGCGTAAAGACAATGAATTCTCTCACACACACTTGCATAAAGATGCCGCCAGTAAACAACATGACGTTAGTGCTAACCGTTAGGAAAAGGAACGCATATTAAATGTTGAGTTTTAAAATATGACACTTGAAAAAATACAATACGTCAAATTTACATGAAAAAAGAGAATTTGTGAGTAATTACTGTTTTTGTAGCTTCATTAGATTATTGCAATGCTTCAAGTGAGTCGGTATTCTACTTTTAGACCCATTAATGAAACATTTTGATGGCATTTTCGAAATATATACGCCGTGAAACAGGGAGCGATAGCTTCAGTACCGTTCACGGGGGCTTCTCACCCGTAATAAGTAAAATACTGTGAAATGTCTTGAAAATTTGGTGCAAGATGAAGTATTTATTTAATTGTTAATATCCACAGATATCATAACGATAATAAGAGGCCGTACTTCTACAGATGTGTGTATTATATACATATTTTAAATTAAAAATATTGTGTAAAAGCGTTTTTAATGCGATAATCATGGATCGAAGTTTTAAAAGTGGGTTGTATGGTGTATCAATGTTTTTATTTTTTATAGTCGAATGCCTACAACAACTACAAAAAAAATAGGCAGACTGAAAAATAATAGTCCATTAATTGGTATAAAAAAATATGAAGTCTGAGAATGACATACGAAAGGTAGTATTAAGCCGTTTTAGGGAGCTGTTTTCCAGCAAATCACCATTATGCCCTATAACCCACTCTTAAGGTTATAAAATTATCAGAAAAATACAAACATAATATTGTGAAGGTAAAAAGAAAATAAAAGTACAGTTAAGGTTTCTCAAATACCGCCTCACTAGGCTAGCCTGTGTTGAGGCAGAATTTTTCGTGTTAGTTCCTAATACCTTTGAACATACCTATACTTGTATTAAGATGTATTCGTCATATTTATTATTTATTATTTGTTTCAATATTTCTTAAAACGACAAATATTTACTCTATTTTAGTATTTAATTTAGTCGAGGTTTCAACATGATATGTTTTCTCATGTAAAATTTTATATTTATTCCCTTATGATGTTTCTATTTGGGGAAACCGATCGGTCATAATAACTTGAACAAATTTTGTGGTTACAAACAAAGTTATTGTTTTATTTCATTTTATATTGCAACCGACACAGTTGTTGTAGCGTTGATTTGTGAAATAAAAATATAAATGAAAAATTCAATTTACCTTATTTTAAAATCCGGTTCATTTCCCAAATGAAATAAGAATCACAACAACATCCTATGAAATTATAAATACATAATATTTTCACTTTCTGTATTGGCACGCACTAGAGGTACGAGTATTTTACATTGGCTCATCGAACGCACTTTGCGAAAAATATTACCAAGACATGAAATTTGCGAAATAACAACCGCTTTATCGCGAAACACATTTTTTTTAATACAGAAAGTAAAGCTTAATTTTTATTTTCAATTTGTTTATCAAGTTGATTGGAATGAAAATTTGGCGGGCTGTCACCGGAAAAACGCGGCAAACGTTTCGATTGGTCGTATCGCGTACTGACAATAGAGTCCGTCCCGTTCCGCTCACCTCTCGGAGGAAACTGAAGCTAAACCTCGACCAAAGGCGACCACCAGCGACCAGTGCGCAGTATGTCTTGTGATACTAGGCCAGGCGGTTTACCCACTTCTGCTTTTACCTCTTTCTCAATACAGGTGAAAGAATTGCTTTAAAAGTTTTTATTGTTTGAGGATATGTATAAGTAATTTTCTGTTGTTTTTTAATGTACCACGACGGCCTCCGTGGGTGTGTGGTTACGATCCTTGACTATGAATCCGGAGGTCCAGTTTTAAATCCCGGCATGCCAAATGCTTTTTTGTTGATTCATTAGTGGTATTTCGCAGTTTATTTCTATGTATGTTTGCGGCACGTTCCATAGTGATAGATAAACATACAGAGCGACTCGGCTGCTTAACGATTCTGAATTGACCATCGACATCTTCAACGAGACGGTTCTTTTGACGCATGTCACGAAATACTAAAACTGCCCCCATGACCTCTTTTTAACTTACATGTACCTCAAATGTTCAATCTTCTCCGTTATATTTTTTTCTTCACTAATTAAAATAATTTAAACACGATAACTTAACACGATAATCATAGTATCATAGAAAAAGTCTATTGATTCTTGCAATATACCGTAAAAAATGGTGTTACATTATACAAGTAAAAATACAGCTAACACATTCCTCAGGTTTACCGCTGAAGCGTCATGAGTATGTTTTTTATCAAAGAATTTCTTAGAACAAAAAGTCCCATAGTCGCTGAATTTATAACGCACGTATGGGATTCATTTCGGACTTGCACTTGGGCAATATGGGTTTTTTTTAGCATGGAATTCGAATAGCGCACGGTGTGGTTAAAAATTATAATTCAAGTTTTTTCATATTATTTTACAGAGTTTATTGAGTTTACCGCAGAAAATCGCCACTGTTCCCAATATATTGGTGAATAACCGTTTTATGGAAAAAAATCAATGAATACTTTCTGAATCACCCTGGTGAAAGACCACAATTCAGAATCGAAACATTGCTTGAAATAGCTTTGGCCGTATTTGGTGACCAGATCTGAACAGCCAGGTACTTCCCACCTGCCTCTTCCCTATCTCCTTCCCTTTCCCGCCATCTTCAGTCTCACAACATAACCCAATAGGGGATATTACCATATTCTCAATGTCTCCAAACGGTTATGGAGCAGGAGCTGTTATGACGCTTGTGCGTACTAACATAATTATGACTTTTTCTTCATATTTGCGGTGCTTTCTCTACAGTTAGACGATCAAAGAGGCGGTATAGGTATGGGTGCTGTGGGTATATAATCATAATATATCAATAACCAACATACATAATATCGACATAATATAAAGTAGTAACCGTATCGGGAATCGACATCATTCAACTGTATAGGTGCGATCGAACTGGACGGAGAAAGTTCTAACATTGAGCGCTTAGGCAAAAGGGTATAGTAAACACCTTTCTGCTGCATTCACCATGCATACAGAGATTAGCATTTTTGATGCGGTTCCTAAGACACGCAGAGTTAGTAGATGTACGTGCCTTGTGACAGCTGTCACGACGTTTTTGTAAGATACATCAAACTATACAATTAACATCACAACACCTAGAATCGCATGACCCATATCTCATCACATCTTCTTCCCCCTGTCCTAGTGGCCCCCATCCACTGCAGGTCAATGTCTCTCCTCGCGCAGTCTCTGGGTATCTATCACGGTCGATCGATAAACGTTTTGTAAGATACATCAAACTATACAATTAACATCACAACACCTAGAATCGCATGACCCATATCTCATCACATCTTCTTCCCCCTGTCCTAGTGGCCCCCATCCACTGCAGGTCAATGTCTCTCCTCGCGCAGTCTCTGGGTATCTATCACGGTCGATCGATAAACGTTTTGTAAGATACATCAAACTATACAATTAACATCACAACACCTAGAATCGCATGACCCATATCTCATCACATCTTCTTCCCCCTGTCCTAGTGGCCCCCATCCACTGCAGGTCAGTGTCTCTCCTCGCGCAGTCTCTGGGTATCTATCACGGTCGATCGATAAACGTTTTGTAAGATACATCAAACTATACAATTAACATCACAACACCTAGAATCGCATGACCCATATCTCATCACATCTTCTTCCCCCTGTCCTAGTGGCCCCCATCCACTGCAGGTCAGTGTCTCTCCTCGCGCAGTCTCTGGGTATCTATCACGGTCGATCGATAAACGTTTTGTAAGATACATCAAACTATACAATTAACATCACAACACCTAGAATCGCATGACCCATATCTCATCACATCTTCTTCCCCCTGTCCTAGTGGCCCCCATCCACTGCAGGTCAATGTCTCTCCTCGCGCAGTCTCTGGGTATCTATCACGGTCGATCGATAAACGTTTTGTAAGATACATCAAACTATACAATTAACATCACAACACCTAGAATCGCATGACCCATATCTCATCACATCTTCTTCCCCCTGTCCTAGTGGCCCCCATCCACTGCAGGTCAGTGTCTCTCCTCGCGCAGTCTCTGGGTATCTATCACGGTCGATCGATAAACGTTTTGTAAGATACATCAAACTATACAATTAACATCACAACACCTAGAATCGCATGACCCATATCTCATCACATCTTCTTCCCCCTGTCCTAGTGGCCCCCATCCACTGCAGGTCAATGTCTCTCCTCGCGCAGTCTCTGGGTATCTATCACGGTCGATCGATAAACGTTTTGTAAGATACATCAAACTATACAATTAACATCACAACACCTAGAATCGCATGACCCATATCTCATCACATCTTCTTCCCCCTGTCCTAGTGGCCCCCATCCACTGCAGGTCAGTGTCTCTCCTCGCGCAGTCTCTGGGTATCTATCACGGTCGATCGATAAACGTTTTGTAAGATACATCAAACTATACAATTAACATCACAACACCTAGAATCGCATGACCCATATCTCATCACATCTTCTTCCCCCTGTCCTAGTGACCCCCATCCACTGCAGGTCAATGTCTCTCCTCGCGCAGTCTCTGGGTATCTATCACGGTCGATCGATAAACGTTTTGTAAGATACATCAAACTATACAATTAACATCACAACACCTAGAATCGCATGACCCATATCTCATCACATCTTCTTCCCCCTGTCCTAGTGGCCCCCATCCACTGCAGGTCAATGTCTCTCCTCGCGCAGTCTCTGGGTATCTATCACGGTCGATCGATAAACGTTTTGTAAGATACATCAAACTATACAATTAACATCACAACACCTAGAATCGCATGACCCATATCTCATCACATCTTCTTCCCCCTGTCCTAGTGGCCCCCATCCACTGCAGGTCAGTGTCTCTCCTCGCGCAGTCTCTGGGTATCTATCACGGTCGATCGATAAACGTTTTGTAAAATACATCAAACTATACAATTAACATCACAACACCTAGAATCGCATGACCCATATCTCATCACATCTTCTTCCCCCTGTCCTAGTGACCCCCATCCACTGCAGGTCAGTGTCTCTCCTCGCGCAGTCTCTGGGTATCTATCACGGTCGATCGATAAACGTTTTGTAAGATACATCAAACTATACAATTAACATCACAACACCTAGAATCGCATGACCCATATCTCATATCACATCTTCTTCCCCCTGTCCTAGTGGCCCCCATCCACTGCAGGTCAGTGTCTCTCCTCGCGCAGTCTCTGGGTATCTATCACGGTCGATCGATAAACGTTTTGTAAGATACATCAAACTATACAATTAACATCACAACACCTAGAATCGCATGACCCATATCTCATCACATCTTCTTCCCCCTGTCCTAGTGGCCCCCATCCACTGCAGGTCAGTGTCTCCCCCTCTCCTCGCCCAGCCTCTGTCATTCTAGCACGGTCGATCGATAAACGTTTTGTCTAAAATGTCGGTAAATTGTCTTCGTTCCCGAGCACAACTGCAGATCACTAACGTACAAAAAACAGTTTACGTCGAATAAATTAAGAACACTCATTTTGAGCTGTTGTTTGTTCGTTGGCGATCTGCAGTCATGCTCGGGAACAATGACAAGTTAGCGATCATATTAGATCAACCAATACATACGCAACAACTGTCATTGTAGCTCTCTTGGAATATAAACTGTAATCTTTACCTACAGTGTTGTGTTCATCAATGTGTTTGTCTGTAATTAGTGATAGTATCAACCAAGTTTAATTAATGTAATTGTATTTCGAGAGCTTTGATATGAATCACTGTTGACAAACCTAAGAAGAAAAAAAAAAAAATTATCGATAATTTTTTCATCGATCGGCTGTGCTAGAAATCGTTGCTTATCCATAGTAAGCCTGGTGCGGCCCACTGGACGTCTTCCCGCTGGAATTGTCTCCAGTATTTCATACGGAGGTCGATCTTCTGGCATTCTAAGTAGGTCATACATGGTCCAGGTCACTTCATATGCGACTTTATTATGAAGATTAGCAGATATAATTCACAATATTTATATATAGTTATCGACTGTAATTTAGTTTCTGCCAATAAACGATTTTCGTCCGCGGTTTCGCTCAAATTTGCCGTAATCGAAACTGCTTTTGTGGTATGTCGGATCACGTTCGGCTTAACTCTGGCACGTGTCAAGAATAATTAATGTTCCCGTTTTGGTGAAGTTTTATGGTCTGAAGCTATAATCTAAGTTCTATGGACATTTTCTTGTGGGGTTATTTTAATAACATTGTTTACCCCGAAATTTCCCTGATAGATTCAGCGTGCTTTGGATGGAGGACGACATACGCACGTGTAAAACAATATTTTCTTCATGTTTTGGTGTATAAATAGTTTACCTATAGTATACACTTAGTTATTTCATTTTAAAATCACGGACCCCTTTTTCGATGAACCTTTGCATATAAGAACGAACCAAAAAGCGCTGAAAGTAAACCGATTCATCCTTTCAACTGATGTCTTTTAAATTATTTTACACTAACTAATCAACATGTTTACCAAAACAATGCCCAATTTTGTGGCATGTGTATAGCGAATAGAGGCCCAAATTCGGTTTCAGCTGAAAATGTAGTTTCGGTCGGTCATTATTTATACGTAATAAAAAGATACGTGTCTTTATTATTATAGATTTTCACCGCGGCGGGAATCGAACCTCTCGACTGGTCTAATTTATAACTGTTTTTACTTTTTTTATCGTGTAATCGAACCTGTTCTTGTCAATTTATTAATATAGGTTAGTGACTTCACTCCAGTTATTGCAACTAAATGGAATATTCGCACAACGGTGCAGGTACCAGTTCTCGTATACGTGCCTTTTCCAGCGTATACAAAGACCCATAAACCTGTTCATTCATTGCGTGGTCATTCGTTCGGTCTTTGCTGAAAGAGATTAACCTGTTTGTTCCGAATAAATATTATATAGTCGTGCAGGCATCACAGGATGTTTTCTCATGAGTCCAATAATCGGAAATGCTCCTGTCAAAATAAACCCATAAATAAGGCGAATCATCTACTATGCATATGATCTGTATCTTGTTTAGATATTTGTAGGTAACACGTATACCTAAATAGTTTCATGAACACTTTCGGTAAAAAGCGAATCGAGATCACTCTTTTGTGCCTACGCATATGTATGAATGAACTATTACCATGGATGCATTTATCTGTTTTCTTCTCATTCAATATACCAGTCATATGTTATGTACGAGTCATTGACTAAATACAACTTAATACATATAATACCTACATCAATGGAATGAGTAGATATTATATTATTTACGACTATTTTGTCTCAGCATCAATTTAGGCTTCAGATTATAATCAACGGTCCCGAAGAACAATGTCGGATGTGCAAATTTGTAGCTTTGCAGTAGAGCTGTTTAGAGGATCGTTTCTAACGTTGTTTCTTGTTCGTCGTTTCTTACATTGTTCTTCGGGACCGTCGGCGTCTGTGCATTTGCATATTCGCATATGCATATTGCAGTTTGGTCTTTTTGATCGTTACTGCATATTTTGAGCATTTTTATCATCTTTTATATGAGTTATTAATTCTACAAATTGTTTCTTTGTTCAGATGGTTGATGGTTGATAGATAATCCGTTGAAAAATGAGATTTTAGGAGGGTTGGTCGCCGATAAATTAACGATTTCCGTAGAAATGTGAATAATTCGAACCCTGAATTCGCAAATTCAAAATTAGCGAATATTTAACACAACTTGTTTTAAAGTTTTAAATTATCGGAGCTTGTTGGTGTAGGCATTCGCCACTCTTAATTGGGAATCGATACGTGATTTGGTAATAAGCTGGAAGTGGATTGAAATTATGGAGGAAAGTGGTTGTTGGGACATATTTAGAGGTTTGTACAATTCTAACTGCCGACATTTTAAATTCTCGGGCTTAGTTCCAAATACCGATCGAAGCTCGTCATACTTAACTTTTTGATTTTTAATAGAACTCACGAACAATCAAAGGTTGTGTTGGTTTTAACTAAATATTTATGTCAAAGATTTCACGTTGACTTTTGATTTTGACACCTTACCTTTTTATAGCTTTGCTAATGCATATTATAAAAATATATTGTCTGTAACCAGCTAGATTAATTGCAATTCTACATTTTACGATTGTTCTAAATTTGTCCTTCATGAACAAACAAAAGAGATAAATTTTCAATAAAATAATAATAAAGTGAATCAAGCTAAATGTTTTATAATAAAACCATTATTGTAATCTCGACACCCTTTCAATCGTTTTCTTTAAATGGAATATTCTCGTGAGCTTTTTGGTGGTAATTTTTTTTTTGCGTAAACGAACGCTATGGATTTTAGAATATTAGATTTTTTTTCATTTCATTTCTATATCGATGTTTATAAACATATTTTCTCATTTCGACATCGCAAACATTATATTTTAGGTATACTGTACGTACACAAAGAGGTACAGTTCAATCCCATTGAACCATAATTATTATTTTTTCTGAATATCGATTAAGGGCAAATGATTTTGAAAACATTATGATTAAAATCACTTTTGATAAACAATAATGAAAATACTTGGTTTTAAGTCACTTTAATGATAAATTTTATTGCCTACCGGTTTCGGTACCGCTGTACCATCATCAGGATAGTTATAAAAATTATCAATAAAAATTAAATTAATTAAAGATAAAATTTATCCATAAAGTGACTTAAAACCAAGTATTTTCATTTCATTTATTTTAAAATGTCAAGTCACATTATATAAATCAAATATCAAACTGTTATTATTACATTATTATTACCTTTAGAGGGCGAAACAGCTGTCACGCGTAATAATAATTACACAGCAGAACTTGTTTAAAAATTAACTGTTTTTATAAACCCAATAATAATATTATTGTATAAAAATATAAAAAAATAAAATGGAGTTCTACAAATTAAACTTAATAACAATAAATAAGATACATTATGTTCTTGCCAAGGGAATAAAAACCATTTTTCTATGCGGGGAGCATTTTTTAAGGTTCAAAATAATATAAAATCGTGGCAATTGCAGTGAGCTACTAGGAAATCCTCGGTGGATGTTTTGGCACACTAGTACAGGGGTTTTAAGTCGAAGCTTAATGCCAAGTCACTACTTTGATCAATCTTTATAACGAATTGGTGTACATTATGAATACCAAAAATATGCTTTCGATAAATTGAAGGTAACTATCGTTTCGCTTGAGTAGAATACAAATAAAAAAATAATAATTCTCAATAAAAAATATAAATTTAAAATACAATTTTTTTTTTAATAGAAATGTATGAACGCATAAAGGAGACAACTTTTTAAAAATACAGTATTATAGCTAAGATTATCTGTGACAGTTTCACTTGATTAACTTGTTGTCTTGTTGTTTTTGCTGTCTTATAAAATTATTTAATAAAAACCAGTTTTGTGCTTGAAATCGAGGTTTCTAGACTCCGTTTGTCAAGCGATTTTAATGCCTATTACAATATAAGGTATACCAAGAATATACAAATTTTTGGCTTATAGCTTCCTCTTAAGAAGATCGCCCATTTATTTTCAAAATCACTTCTAAAAGTCTCAATAAAGCCCTACGAAAAGCAATCTCTACCTGACACCATATATAGTCGTTACAGTCTATGAGTCATGGGTATTTTGTGTTCTTGTGTCAAACTTTCGCACGAGGCCATTAACAACGCACTGAGGACCCTTTCACTCACCACTCGATCATTCAGATGTCAATTTATCTGGCGGTGATAGCATTCATCATCGTCATCAGAAATCGGTTCCTTTTTCTTGTTATTTTATTTGAATTATTTTCAAAAAGTAATAGTTACCTTACATGTAATGAGGTTTTGTTATATTTTAAAATGTTCTCTTAAATTGTTCTGCTTATTAGTAACTGAATAATATACCTATGTATGAATAACTTGTGGAATTTCTTTAATAATGCGGATATTATTACTTGTGCTTCGAACTTACGTAATTTATTTCGTTCAGCTATAAGAGTAGGTCAATTTCTCACTGTGGCCAATGAATTCTTTAAAACTAATTATTGATGTTTGTTCAAGGGATGATGGAAACAATCGTACGTTATATAGCGATATCATCCCAAAAATAACACTCAAACTTCTCGGTGTTAATTTAGATTCGAACTTTTCGTTTAAAAGTTAAATAAATAGGACAGTAAGCACCGGATAAGATAACTCAAGTCTGTCCGAAGAAACCTTCCTACAGAAGCAACAAAACTACTTATCAACTTTTACGTAGTCTCGCGTCTCGATTACTGCAACGGCATTTATGCCAGCCTTCCAAAATATCAAATTGGTAATCTTTAATCAGTGTTTAATGCAGCAGCATGGCTCATAACCGGGCTTTCTAAATATTCGCACATTTCAAAACACATTCGTAACCTTCACTGGCTCAAGTGCCCTGAAAGAATCCAGTACAAATGGTGTTGGATGGTGTTAAAATCCATCAATGAAATGGACACATCTTACATCTCTGAACTATGCGTCCCGGAAAACACTGGACTGAGGCAGTCAACTCAGATCGGCAACATCAGCAGACTGATGGAACCCAATCGGAAGCCAAATACTTAGTTTGATGATCACGCTTTCGGAGCATCTGGGCCAAAGGCTTGTAATAAACTTCCTCCGGAACTAAAATCCATAACAAGTCCAACAGAATTCAGGTCTAAACTAAAAACATACCTTTTTAAGCTGTCACACCCTTAAATTAAAAATACCATTCCTAAGAGAAAGTCCAATTATATCCAATTTTCCAATTACGACTATGTCCTAAATCCTGTAACTAAATTTAGGCAGAACAGCTAGTCTAAAGTATACCTGCTCACTCAAGTAAATGCATGCCGGAAAGCGCCTTCAAATAAACTAGAAAAAATAATAATTAGTACTTGAACTTGATGAAAATTATACAAAATATTTCTGAAGTGGTCTGTTTTCGAAATCCTTAAAACAATCTTTTTGGAGTTGATAAAGTGGGATGATACCTAAATTAAGTTAAGTCAAGTTCTTTAACAGCCTGTTCACTTTCCCGACTAGGTACACTTTGATACAATACCCATATCTAATATTAATACTTTAAAATATCTGTTTTAGTAGATATTTATAGGGTATTGTAGTCACAGGCAAGAGGATATTATTTTTTGAGAACATGCCACTGGTTCGTAGGTTCTCATCACTTTGCAATTTAAGCAATTAACATAATATTACTTAACTAGTAAATGTTGTGTAAGAACTTGCATGGGAATTTCAAGTAGAAAAAACATGGAATTGATTAACCATCGTGTTATTTAAGAACCAACGTTATGGCGATATATTTCTATGGCTAAAGTTTATAATTGCCCAGTCGATTTTCACAGCATTATTTGTGGAGAAGAATTATAAGAAATTATAGCTTGTACAAACTTATGAATATGAGATTATGTAATTAATTATGCATTCTTTGTTTCAGGTATGGATTTTCTCACTAATCGCTGACAATTGCCGAGGTTTTCTAATCCTCACGGAACATATTAAAGGGTAGGGGGAAAATAATTGTACGACTAAATATTTTTTATTGCTTTTATTCATGTTTTATCTCTTATTGAATGTACCTAAATATGAAAACTGGTATCCACTTGTTTTATCTTAAGGCTATTCTTGCTTAGGGTTTGAACATAATGTGTTTATTATAGTTATTTATGTGTAAATTGAAATGATAATAAATAATATCGAATCCTTATTCAAATAAGGTTATATACAGTAACACCTCGAGTTACATCACGCGCCTTACGTAAATTCGCAGGTACGCAAAAAAATAATCTCGCTAATTAAAGATAACGTCCAATATATAATTATTCTATTTCAAACATCTAATATCTAAGGGAGTTTGCTTTTGCGCATTTCATTAATTCAAATGGTACGTATACATTTGCGAACCGAAACGCGAAACGGCCCACGAATTAGGGATAGGAACGAAGCAAGCGGCGTCTTGCGCCATTTGCTGTTGCTTCATTTCTTCCGCATAAGTTGTCGTTCAGCTCGGCAGTTCAACTCGGGTGTGTATACGTGGCATTACACTTGGTATGAATAAATGGCATCTTCTATCTATTTATACAAAGAAGAGTGTCTGCGGGGGGCGGGGATGTGATTGTAATACGAATCTACAGTTTTATTCCGGGATTGATGAAATTTTGCACACTTTACCTTCAAAACAACAGGAAGGCCACTGTCTAGATGAGATTTTGAAAAGCCATCCCCATCATATTCTCCCACCCCTTGAAGCAGATTTTTTGATCCTTCTTGATGAAAATTTGTACACTTGACGTTCAAAATAAGAGGAAAATTCAAGGAAGGTCAATTTTGCAACATATCTTCTATCTCGGAATAAAACTGTCGATTTGTATAAAAATCAAATTCACACCGCTCGACTACCACAGACACTCGTCTTTATATAAATAGATATAAATTGCCATTTTATTAGTCCAGTAACCATGTATATGTATATCAGACCTTGCGTCAGATCTGCTAGTTTGATTTCTTGCCGAGTTGTTTGTGATGTTGGCCCGATGATTAATACAAGTTCCTCAACCTTGAGCGTCGAACGCAACATTATCAAAAAAAAACCCGAAATTTTCTACCTTTCTTCAGTTTTTGGCGATTTTAACTCTGAAGGACTAGTTTTCGATCATAACCATCTACTACGATTTCAAAGATGACTAAATGTACTGCAATTTAATTTGCCTGCGGTTTAAATCACGCGTTGTTCTTTAATAACACCACTACATTTATTATTAAATAAGGTGGCAATTATTGATATAATAATAACCCACTCGTAAAATGTGTGAAATGATGTTCTTCATTGTCTTCGCTGACATCATATTATGTGTTAACGATACTCATTTCGGATTCACTGAACTCGAGCGGGTGTAATAAAGTTTAATGGTACCTATTAGCAATTAATTTATATAGCGCCATTAAGTTCTAATTCACCCCGAGTAAAAATAATCAAATAGCTTAACCTATAAACTTGACACATTAACATAAATAGATCTGATATGATTTGATATTTTCACGGCCAGAGTATGAGTATAAGTAGCAAGCAGGCAGTAAATCTGTCCGCATCGTTGGATAAACGAGGAATCGCAAAAACGGCATACAAATCTCTATCCATTATGACATAAGTTATTTACTAGTTATCGCCATGCAATTATTTAACCAATCATAACCAAGCAATCTGGCAATAATAGTGATCAAGTATCGAACTCCATGTATTCCCAGTTAAACCCCCTTTTCCATTTTTCCCTTTATTTTATTTTTTTTAATTTTATTTTTATTTTTATTTTTTAAAGAAAGACCTAAATTCCAGAATTACGAATAAATTGACAATATTTCCTACTACCATCATGTAAGCGTAAAATGTTACTTGTGTCGTGATAGAGTAATAAGCCAGCCAAGTAATTGAATTCGCGGCCCCCGGGTGGGATCCAGACGCGATGCCAGCTCAGCCATTGACCGTTCGAATGCTGTTTTTATTTTATCTATCTCGAATGTTTTTGTTGTTTTTTTTTCAACAAATTATAATGTTCTATTTTATTGGAATAACTTTTGAAGTTTATCTAAACGAAACGTGAAACAGAACAAGACACAGAAAACTAAAAAAGGTAACGTTCTCAACTAATGACGTAAAATAATTAGAACCCAATGGCCGAGTAATTAGAGGCGTTGTCCCGGTAAAACAGAGACCTTTTTATTTGTCTATATCTTGTTCTGTTTCATCAGTTGACCGATCAGTTGGCATCGCATTCAATTTCTCGGCTGGCGAAGTCCTTCATCACGACCCAAGCAACATTTTCCGCTCATTTATTCATGTAGTCATGTTATTCGTAACCTGGGAATGTTTGTTTTTTTTTTAAATATTTCATTTAGATTTATTAGTATTAACTTCTTTTATGATAATAATGTAATTGTGGAGGTAAGACGGAATCTTTCGTTAAAAACCTGTCAACAGAGGAATTAATTGAGTTGTTTTAAACTATTTGTTTAACATATAGGTATATACATACTGAATATTCCAATTCAAAATATTAACTTCCCTTTTGATGAAACAACTTAACTTAATAACGCTGTCAGATAGATGGATCATCTCTGACGTTGTACTTTTAAATAAAATTATTAATAATTGCATTGACAACCCTGAAATTCTCGCCAAAATAAAATTTTACGTACCGACTAGAAATACGAGGCAAAGTATGCATTTTGGCAATAAATTTGGGAATATTGTAGACATGTTTAAAGATTCCGTATTAGCTATAAAACGAAATCTTTTTAATCACTTTACTGAGATGTATGAATTCACAACTCCGTAGTGAATACACTTTTGTTTTTATATTTATATGTTCCTTAATACATATTAAGCTTTCCGTAATCCACACTATTAATTTGAATTTACCTTAATTTAATCAAAAATCATTATTTATTGTAAACCATGTAACACAACTGTATTACTTGTTTACTACTTTTGTAAAAGCCCATTAGGGCGTAAATAAATAGATAAGTAATCATAAATATTCCTGTCAATGCTGTTACCGATATTTCAGTGGAAGAGTCATTAAATCTAAGTCAATGTTTCATCAAAATATAAGCAATAGAAAAAGGCATAAAATAATTAGATACCATTAAATATGTTGGACCGGATGGTTTTCCTCCAATATTTTTCACAACCTGTGTTAGTAGTCTGATATATCCTCTAAATAAACTCTTTAACAGGTCCTTATGTTCTGGGTCTTTTCCAGCTCAGTGGAAAAATAGTTATTTAAAATAAATCATACAAAGGCAATAAAAGCGATATATCAAACTACATACCAATTTGCATGATGTCTCTACTTTACCGAAACTTTTTGAGAAATTAGTGATAGATATCAATGTAAAACCTATCAACAACATTATTGTTCCTAACTAACATGGCTTCATCACAGGTCGCTTTACCTTAAGTAATTTAATGATTTATGAAAATTAAATATCTGAATCTCTTGGTCTCAAACAACAAGTAGACAGTACATATACTGATTTCAGTAAAGCTTTTGACGAGGTTCAACATCACATACCTATATTTAAACTCCGATTTTTGGGCATCAAAGATGAATTATTCAGTTGGATTGTTAGTTATCTTAGCAATAGGGTGTTTAGTGTAAACTTTTGATGGCCTGTTAGTTGTCCGAAGGCAGTAAATTATGGATTTTTTATTAACTGTTTTCTACAAGTAGGCCAAGGGGAAATTAAAAAACCGGTAGAGGTCCACTTGTGATTTAAATGTCACTTACAATTAAAATAAAATTAGGTAAGATATTTCGTGACCGTAACGCCATACCTACCTACTTCCTTACACCATTGTTGTTTTCTCTAACATTAAATAATACAGAGAAAGGCTGAATGCTGTAGAAATGACATCTCTGAGGCGTATGTGTGGTGAAACAATGTATGATCGTTTGAGAAATGTGGAGATCCGCAAAGAGTGCGAGGTTGATGTAAGCGTAATGAGTAAGATTAAGAAAGGGACACTTAGGGCGAGTTGTTTCGGAAAAGCTGAACAATTATTCAGATTCCCGAGTTCTATTCAAATGTAATAAAATCTTCACGTCGATTTTATTCAAATACAAATTGGGTTGTTTCAACTCCGAAAAAGCTTCCGTTATATTTGAATAATCCGTTCCAGTGTTCCCCGCCGAATCGGGCAATTATTGCAGAGAATAATTTTTTTGCGAGACAGGAATTATTTTTACGCTGGCAACACCTCGTATTTTTATCAATCTGTCAAAACTTTTTCCCGCCGTCGCGTTGTTAGACTGCCTGTATTTTGTGATTGTTTATTGTCTCAAATGTTGAAAACTTAAAATGGATCCAAACTTACTGTAAGTATTGTAAATTATACCCTTTTTCCATAATAAATATGAACTTTATGAATAAATAATACACATGTTTGTAACCGTATGGGTACGTGAGGCATTTTGTTTTCCTAAATCCCAATGTAAAGCTTGATAATATTATGTAGAGTTTCGTCTTCTAAACAACATAAACGATCATAATGAAAACATTTGCGATACCTCTATATAATTATCGCTTGTAATATTACCCGGTGTTTCTGTGCAATGAGACAGGTTTCAGCAATTACAGGAGATCAGCAATTCCTTGTACGATCTTGTTACTTATAAATATGAAATGTGTTTTCAGGAAACAATGCAATGTTGGTGAGGAAGTATAGCCATATTCTCACCAATAAAAAGACCGACGCAGTCATCTTCAAACAACGAGAGGCGACATGGCCTACTCTTATATCCGATTTCAATGGCGATGGATTCTGTCAAACAGCTCCGAGCTCGGTTTGAAAATATGAAGCGTCGGGCAAGGCAGGTTGGAATATATATCTTAATTGGTATTAATCTTAACGCCATAATGCTGTTAAATGAACTGTTATATTTAGTAATTCGTTGCCCTGATGCTTTGTTTAATTCATGCAGGTATATATGTTTATTAATTGACTTTTAATAATGCTTCAAGGACGGTAGCAGAGAAATTCAGGAGAGGACTAGCGGTGGACACAAATTTTATGCGGAGCATAGTGGCTACTTCGATTGACGGACTCCCTAGCGTGTTTGACGATGACATCAGCACTTTGGTGCTGCAGGAGCTAGCTGGTGGTGGAAGAAGGTGGGAGTTTGGTTAGCGCCATAGCTGAGGTTTATTATGGTGTTGACTGCAGTTTACTAACTATTACTACAATGTTTCCTAGTTTTATATTAGTTCTTCATTTAAGATAATCTGGTTAATTAATGCATTTTCACATTTTTTTAAGCTTCCAACTCCTACCCCTTTGACAGCAGCGCCCCAGAACCAACGATCTAAAAACCTATTTCCTCTCCTTTTAAATGTAAGCGAATTTGTCGAATGATTTTATATAAGATGTTAGTCGAGTGTAGTGTAAAGCAATTATTTTACATTATCGTTGCTTTATTTAAGAAATTAATCTGATTAATTAATGTATTCTTATGTTGTTAATGCATCCAAATCCAACCGTTTTGATAGCAGCGCCCCAGAAACCTCAATCCTAAGGGCAATTTCATCTCCTTTAAATGTAAACGAATTTGTTGACTGACTTAATACAAGTTTTCAAACAAACTATTAGTAGATTTTAGTACAAAATATTTGTATTTCACTATCGTTGCTTTATTTAAGATAATAATCTGATTAGTTAATGTATTCTCATGTTGTTGAAGCATCCAAATCCAACCCTTTTGACAGAAGCGCCCCCTATTATACATACCGATTTCCGGTTTAAAAAAAAATTGGATTATTGAGACAAGAACGAGTAATATCGGAGTCATGCTAAAACTAAACTGAGATGAAAGCAGTTTATTCCCCTCTGTTCACTATCTACTGGGTGAATTCTTTAATGTACTAATATTAATTTTAATAATTTTTCTCTTTTTTATGTACACAATTCTTATGAAGTATTTTCTGGCTTCACAATTACCTACATTATATTACATGATAATACTAACAAATGTACATTGTGTACTTACGACGGGGTACTCCAGTAAGACCGCATTTTTCTTTTCTTTCCTTTTAAAACTGTAAATTTAAAAAAATGCATTTTATGCAATATTATGCACGGCATGTCCAGGTTTTTATATTATGCATATTTTTAATGCTGTGTGACCTTTACTTTATGGGCCGTATAATCTTTTGTGTTCTTTCTAATGTTTTTCAATTATTGTCAATTATTGTTAGAAAAAGATGAATGAATGCATTCGCACACAATTAACTAGTCCATTATACTATGTTCTTAAATGTTTCTTTCCCATTGTATAAGTATGTATTTTTGCTGTAAATTATTCTTTCTTCCGAGAGAGTATTCTGGTATAATTTTACTTTTTTCAGGGCATTAATAAAAAATAAATAATCACAATCGCTAATCAAGTCGCTACAGCGACCTTGATGTGATTTACTATGTAATACATTTCTAGAATGATCTATGTTATTACTAACTATATATGGAGATAATATACAGTACCATAGTTACCTGGTAGATAAGTATGGTACTGTAGACGGTATGGTACGGTACACTTAAGATTAATACTTAATTAACATTAACTAATTGTTAATACAGGATTTAGAACATAATTGGAAAATACCATAAATATTATTTTAAACCTTTATTTTCTTATTTTTTACTGAATTTATATTAACAAATTATTATAATCAGTAAATATTAGTCTGAAACACCCATACATATTTAAAAATAAATAAACTCTGAGAAAAAATAAATGCCGCTGATGGAAATTGAACCCGCAACCTTCCGATTTATTCATTTTTTTTCAATTTCTACAGTGTAGGTAGGTGCCTTACTTATTTTCTCTTTTATTTTAATTTGTTATATTA
This sequence comes from Hesperophylax consimilis, assembly GCF_061612785.1. Taxonomy (NCBI): domain Eukaryota; kingdom Metazoa; phylum Arthropoda; class Insecta; order Trichoptera; family Limnephilidae; genus Hesperophylax; species Hesperophylax consimilis. Next base: position 1,097,524 of record NC_142857.1, read on the forward strand.
TTTTGATATATTTTGTTCCTCACTTATGTAAAATACAAATAAAAGAATATACTACATCTTGGTACTCTATTTATTTTATGAAATTTTGTAGGAGTACCTATGCAGTTACACTTAAGCTATTCACATTCAATAACGATCCAATGCATATTACATAATATATGTATATGTGAGATAGTTGTTCAAAACATTTCTAATAGTAGGTATGTATTCTCTATTAATAAACAAAGTAATTTACTAAGTTTATAAACATTAAAGTATAAAATAAATAGAAGATTTATCATTACATTAATTATTTTGTACATGTTAACTATCTATCTCTGAATATATGTAAATGGTCGTTTGTTGAAAATCTCTGAAAGTTCTTCATTGATTGCTTTGAAATTTAGACACAATGTTGCATTCAAATATGCGTGTGTTTTTATATACCTACATTATTTAGATGACACCTGTTACAGGTAAAACAGACTGAGCCACAGCAACACGGTACAGCTATTTTTGAATAAAGACATTATTGTTTTGAAATTCAAAAGACTTTTATTATCTTCGCTCATGTACCAAGAGATTGTACACATGTGTTCGAGTCTCCAGGCGGAAGATGTTGCAGAAAGTGTTGCCCCATGGGTTGGTAAAGAATCAATATAAACCGAGTTTTGCACAGAGAAGTAAAGTAAGAAAACAGTTTATAAGGCGGTCTACTGTGGAACCTCTCTTGCAATGCAGGGTTTTACAGCACTCGGCTTATGTGGATTCCTTACCGACACGTGGGACGACAGGCTTAATGGTACAGAAGGAGGTAAGATAGGGCTTTTTGTGCTGGGTAGTATTTTACTATTTATTAGTCCATCAATCTGGCAAAATATGAGTTAATGAGGGTTTGACGAACGTGGTCATCTCCCCTGTTAAAGATTGGTGCTTGCACCAGTACATCGTTAACCTCGTCCAAGGGGTCTATGAATACAGGTGGTTGATCTTGTTACAATGATCCCTTGTACCTACCTGCATTTTAATTTATGAAGAAAGGACTGGAAGCCATCTTTTAACAACTCCAAAAGTTCTTTCAACAACATTTCTGGTCCTGATCTGACTTTCTTTATATAAATGTTGTTCTCGAGAAACGGAATTCCTTAAGGGTGTTAGTAAATATGGCTTTATTCCATAACCACCATCTCCAACAATCACTTCATCTCCAAACTCACCGCATTCCAACCTTACTTTGATTCTGCTACTATTAAAAAGATGGGTATCTCCAGGCCTCCTGGCTACTATGTTAGTCATAATTTGTGATATATTGGTCGACAAAAGAAACAAACTTGTAGTTTTTCAATATTTTTACCAGTTTTTTCGTCATTTTAAATCACGGAAACCAACGATATAAAAACGAATTTCGACAATATTTTATGTAGAAAAGGTATCTAAACTTCTTCCCACAAAACCTTTAACTTCATAAATTTTAATCGTTGGGTTTTCTTTGCGTTATTTGCCAAAATAGTGAGGGTCGTTATCACCAGTAATTGGCACATACGATATGTCAGACCGCAATTGTGACGTTCGCGCATGCGTCAATCTTTTTCAAAATGGCGGATCGCGTTAACCGGCCGATTTCGGCTGATCACATTTTCATGAATATTTCGTTGAATTTTCTCTTGACGGACGATGAAACAACCCAATTTATGGAAAATTGAGTGGATTGACGTTGTGATGACTTTCTCACGCGTGATTTTTTCCGAAACAACTCGCCCTTAGATGGTTTGGGCATGTAGAGCGAATTAGCGAAGAAAGGAGTGTAAAGAGAATATATGATGCAAACGTGAATTGTAGAAGAAGTCGGGGACACCCGAGGAAGACATGGCACGATCAAGTGAATAAGATACTTGAGTCGGGCCATGTGAAGAGTCAGAATAATAGAAGAGTATGTTTAAGACGATGTATGGATGTGAATTAGGTAAGGAGTATGTGCCAAGACCAAGTTGTTTGGCGGTCCGTCCTCTGACCACCCTTGCGGGGGTTTATACTTACTTACAAAAAATAAAAACAAACGTGTTTATTAGCATAATCTATTTCAAATCTTCATGCAAATATATAACAACAGTAAATCGACGTCTTATCCTTAGGACGGGTTGTTTCACAGAATTTAAACAATTCATAAAATTTATGTTATTGCCCAACGTTCTGTATAACAAAACATCGAGAGAACTTGAATTTTAACTTTAAACTTTGATGAATTGTTAAAATTCTGTGGAACAAACCCTCTTTAGAGTAATAATATTGTTACTCTAATGTCATGTCGTATCAACCCAAGGCCGACTAGAATACTGGCCGGGCGCGACTTCGAATTGTTACGTGAGTAAGTCAACGCCTTCGTGCAGCGACAGTTTACAAATGGCGGCGATTGTTGTTACTACTGATTTGTGTGTTGTTTTACCGCAAAAAATATGAAATAAACAGTGTGATTAAACTATTTAAAACAGTGAAGTTTACTTCGCGACAGCACCGACTTCGTAATTTGGTTTAGGCGGTCGCGCGCCTGTACTCTAGGTGGCCTTACTATTATCGTTCGTAATCGGTATAAAACTGAAGTAAAATGTACATTAAATAGGTATTGATGATTTAAAAAAATTGATTAAATTAAATTATTATGAAACCCGTCGCATCTACACTCTTTCGAGTGTCTACTTTCCCAACACGCTTGCATCTTCTGTTTATGCTAAACAAATTAGGTAATCATTATAAATCACTTTTCCACTGTTCTTCATAATTATCCAGGTACTCTGCTTTTATCATAGCAGCTACCTTTTCCCCGATCATCATAATGGGAGCATTTGTATTTCCACTGACGATATCTGGCATGATGCTCGCGTCTGCCACGCGGAGTCCTTTAATTCCTCTGACCTTGAGCCTGGGACACACCACAGCTTCGGGGTCGGAGGAAGGACCCACCTTCACAGTGCCGACGGGGTGGTAGAGCGTGCTGCCCAGGTGGCGAATCATACATTCCCAGTACTCGTCACTGTCAAATACTAATTGACCCTGGCACGGGGAGTAGTTGAAGTTCGCAAGTTTCGCACCTGCTTTTTTAAAAACCGATGTATTTTCTAATCTCTGTGCCTCGCGAATTCCCCGGATTAATGTAGCAATATCTTCTCTTTCTCCGAAATAATTGGCATATATCAAAGGTTTATCTCCAGCAAACTTACTCTTTAAAAGTATTTCTCCTTTTGATTTTGGTTTTAGCAGAGTTACGAATATGTGCAGGAAATCTGCATCATCGTTAAATTTCTTATATGATTGGACGAATTCCTTGTTGTATCCATTCCTCACTACAAAATCCGCTGGATCTGGAGTATTAGCGGGTACAGTGTGGAAATGATATTGGATATCGGGATATTTCGAGTCACCTTTGGTATTTACAAAACCAAGAACGTCCATGGTCCCTATGGAACTCAGGAATCCTCTACGATTGGTGAGATATTGAACAATTCCGTCAATAAAGTCTACTCCAGGTTTGTTAGGTCTTTCCATATTGAAAAACACGGGCGCCAATATGTGATCCTGTAAATTTTTACCAACTGCTAAGTCTGCAATAACTTCAATGTCGAGAGAATTCAAATGATCCTTTGGACCGATTCCCGATAACATCAGAATTTGTGGAGAATTTATTGCTCCTGCAGAAATGATTACTTCCTTGTTGGATTTTACAACATATTGTGTTCCTTCAATTAGTAGTTTAACGCCTGTAACTATTTTTGATTTATCTATAAGGATTTTTGTGACGTATGCAATCTTCACCACATGCAAATTGCTCCTATCTTTTGCTGGACTGAGGTACGCAGCAGCACTTGAATGTCTCTCTCCGTTTTTTATTGTGCCTTGGGCGTGGGAAAACCCTAAATAAGTGTCAGCATTCATGTTGGGTAGAATATTGTGTCCCAATTCGGCCTGGGCTTCCAGTATATTTTGCGCGAAAGGTCCGGAATCGTTGTAAGGTCCAACATTTAGGTAACCTTCTGTTCCGTGGTAGATTTTATAATCCTCCATGTTTTTCACCCTTTCGTCATCGATGTGTTCGCCCTTCTTGAAGTATTTTAATACTTCTTCATACCCCCATCCAGTGTTACCTTTGTCCTCCCAATCATCGTAGTCTTTATGGTTTCCTCGTATGTATATCATTGCGTTGACTGCGCCTGTGCCCCTTATTTAGTATTTTACCTCTCGGCCAACAGCACCTAGAATTTTCCATTCCTAAACAACTTTTTCCGTCGAATTCAGTTTTGTACTGCCAATCAGCATCAGTTTTCAAATTTGCGAAGAACAAGTTGGGTATCTGAAAACAGAAAGGAAAGATATACTAAAAGCAGTTCAAAAGATTTGATGAAAGCTGGATTGATTTGAAGATATGATTATGCTTAACCTGGCTTTCTACTGGCGGATCTCCTCCTGCCTCCAGCAGTAGAACCTTCCATCCCTGTATCTCTGACAGCCTGCTGGCCACTACGGCTCCCGCTGACCCTGCCCCCACCACTATGAAGTCGTACGTTTGAATATCTGGAATTTATTGGTTAGGTACCTTATTCGGTTGAACAATGATGGCTTAAAATATTATTTTTTTTAAACGTTTTTAAGAGAAACGAGGTTTTTTATATCTTAGGGTTTTAAATCATCAATTTCAGGACCCATTTTAATGTCAAATAGATTGCTGCACGGTGTTTTTTTAATATAGGGATATCTTGAAGAGTTTATGAATGGTAAGCATTTATATAAGTATACAACTTTTTTGTGATTCACTCACTAAACGGCGTAAATATTGAAACTTAACACGTTTAACCATCTTAGTTATAGGTATAAACCTTATGGTATTTTGTATGGAGGGTTTAAGTCAGTTTATGTCACTTACTGATATGGATACAAAACACCAACGAATTGTAAGTAACATATTGATAATATTTGAAGAATTGATAGAATTGGTTCTTGATAATCTCATAAGTTCTTGATAATCTATGACGGCCGGCATAGTCCAGTGGTAACGCATTGGACTGCCATTCCGAAGGTCGCGGGTTCGAACCCGGCGTGCGCAAATAAATTTTATTTGATTAATTTGTGTTATTTCACAATTAATTAATTAAAATAATATATAGTATATTTGCGGCACGTTCCAGAGTGGAAGATACTACCAGTATCGCCCTGGTGTAAGACCACCATTCAGAATTGAAACGTTGCTCCAAATGGCTTTAGCCGTGTTTAGTGACTAGATCTGAATAGCCAGGTACTTCCCCACCTTCCTCTTTCCCTTCCCCACTTACCTTCAGCCTCACAACATCCCCCAATTGGGGATGCCATAGTCTCACTGGCTCCAGACGGGAGCAGTTGGGACTCTTGTGGGGTATTCACTATAAAAAAAATATAAATAAATAAGATTTATGTTGTAGACTGGATTTTATGATGAAGTCATCTTTGTGTCACAAGTTATTCAATTGATTAAAACGCTTTTACGTGATTAACCGCAATGGGTACTATGTATATTACCCACTTATAATTAAATTAATTTGTGAAAAACTGTTACTAACAATGGTTTTTTTTATTGAGTACCCAAGAAACCTGTTAATCAACGAAAATTAGTTGATTCATTGATTAGGACCGTTTGTTGTTTTATATGGTTCGTAATTACTCGTTATTTGTAGTAATTAGTTAATACTTACAATTTTTATTTATTTGAATGCTTGTACAATTTTATTTAATTTTTTTAATTTTTATTTATCAATATAAAGTTTTATTACATAATTTTTTCTACATCTGTCTCACTAGGGTCGAGACAGACGTATTCAGGTACTTATAGATTATTAATTTACAAAGGGGCTATTGTAAAATTATTGAATCTATTATTTTATTTTGTATAGCTTCTAAATAGCTTTTGCTCAATTGATCAATAAATAATTAAAAAATAATTTATATCTTTATTTTGGTTGACGTAATGCAGAAAGCGTTGCATTTAGCTTCAGAAGAGATCCTGGCTCACCCTTATCAGTGAGCAGCTTCGCCCTATCGGGGGGCCACTGCCCGGTCCCCCCCAGCAAGAAGCTGGCGGCCATCAGGGTGCCCAGGGATCCGCTGACTAGCTGCCCGAAGGGGGCTGACGCGCCCTCTGTTATGTTGCCCAAACATTCCATGTCTCTAGTTCTTCACTTAACCTGAATAAATAAACATTCATGTTTGATTAACATTCCCGAAAATTCGCGAAATGTTTACAAAAATGTTGTGGGCATTCTCAAATCTTGAATATCTTGATAATCTGAAAAATGATTTCAAAATTTATTGTGTAAATCATGTGGTAAAATGTATTATGATGTATGTACAGAGTTGACCAACTTAACATCAGCAAGAAATATGGTTCCACCCACTAAAGTGAAGAGCTGATAGATGATTCGTAGTGAGGATGTCAGGATAAACTGACAGATTCGTTGTGTGCTTGTTTGGATGAACTGACAGATGCATATGTCTGATGTCTAGTGCCCGGAGTAAGTAATTTTCTCGCTCTTCGGACGAAATCGATCAATAATTTGCAACAATCGGTATCCTTCCTTAAACGAATTATGAAATTCACTGGCTTATCTGGGGCCAAGGAATCAATAAGTCTCATGCGAATTGGCGACATCAGTTTTTATTTCAAATTGGTACAGATCTCACACCTACTAGAGATTATCACTGGTAACTGGTTTCACATTACATTGCCTCTTAAAATGCCTTCAATCTAATCATTAAAGAAAATACATACCTACCCAATGTTTAATTCTGATTTTTTTTCACTTTTCCGCGTCACAAAACGGAGTTACGAAACAATTAATTAATGAGTTTAAAAAACTTTCCAAACATCTATATTTTGTGAATATGTACACCTTCCGATGTAAAAGTAATTTTATTTAACAAATAGTTACAACTTGATGATACTGTTGTGCGATCTCAACACATTATCAAAACGTACTGAATATAAATGTTGAAATGAATAATAATTTAAAGATAAAACGAAGAGTTTTATTCTTATCACATTATTACATAAGCATATTATTTATTTAAAATATATATGTATCCACTGGAGTGATATATCTTGCCATACTGCAAAAACGTTTTGAGAGATCACTTGTCATAATTTGCCATATTATAATGCCTAAAAATATGGGATGAACGGCGAAATATAGGTGGATGCAAGCAATTTCATATGAATATTTTGAGGAATGGTATTAATGAAATAATTTGGTAAATCGTTCCAGTGGGTATTACTATTTATAAACATAATTCAGAAAAACAGATAATTCTTAAATTTAATTAGTAAATATTTACAAAATATTATGATAATGAAACATTTTTTGGATGAATACAATCCGTTAAAAATCTTAAATGATTGGCTTTTGATAAGGAGAATGAAGAATGTTCGTGTACGCAATATGTCGTAATTATTTTTTTAGTAAGGAATAACATAGTTTCACCAGAGCTTTATTTATATCCATGATTATTTGGGTAAAGGTCGATACTATTGTGCAGCCGGCGGTTCCCTTATAAGAAAACCGTTGTTCTCCGAGAACCAACATTTTTCTAGGTTCAATCACTTTTCCATTGTTCTTCATAATTATCGATATGCTCTGCTTTTATCATAGCGGCTGCCTTTTCCCCGATCATCATAGTGGGAGCATTTGTATTTCCACTGACGACATCTGGCATGATGCTCGCGTCTGCCACGCGGAGTCCTTTAATTCCTCTGACCTTGAGTCTGGGACACACCACAGCTTCGGGGTCGGAGGAATGGCCCATCTTCACAGTGCCGGCGGGGTGGTAAAGTGTGCTGCCCAGGTGGCGAATAATACATTCCCAGTACTCGTCACTGTCAAATACTAATTCACCTTGACACGGGGAGTAGTTGAAGTTCGCAATTTTTGCGCCTGCTTGTTTAAAAACCGATGTATTTTCTAACCTCTGTGCCTCACGGATTCCCCGGATTAATGTAGCAATATCTTCTCTTTCTCCGAAATAATTAGCACGTATCAAAGGTTTATCTCCAGCGCACTTACTCTTTAAAAGTATTTCTCCTTTTGATTTTGGTTTTAGCAGAGTTACGAATATGTGCAGGAAATCTGCGTCATTGTTAAAATTCTTATACGATTGGACGAATTCCTTGTTGTATCCATTTCTCTCTGCAAATTCCCCTGGATCTGGAGTATTAGCGGGGACGGTGTGGAAATGGTATTGAATATCAGGATATTTGGAGTCGTGTTTGGTATTTACGAAGCCTAGGACGTCCAGGGTTCCTATGGAACCCAAGAATCCTGTGCGCTTGGTGAGATATTGAACAACTCCGCTAGTGAAGTCTATGCCAGGCTGATTTGGCCTTTCCATCTTGAAAAACAAGGGACTCATCACATGATCCTGTAAATTTTTACCTACTGGTAAATCAGTAATAACCTCAATGTCAAGAGAAATCAGGTGATCTTTTGGACCGATCCCGGATAACATTAGAAGTTGTGGGGAATTTATTGCTCCTGCAGAAATGATCACTTCTTTATTACATTTTATAATATACTTTATTCCTCTTATTTGTACCTCAACGCCACTAACTTCTTTCGTTTTCTCTATAAGGATTCTTGTGACGTATGCATTCTTCACTACGTGCAAATTGCTCCTATCTTTTGCTGGACTGAGGTACGCAGCAGCACTTGAATGTCTTTCTCCATTTTTTAATGTGCCTTGGGCGTGGGAAAACCCTAAATAAGTGTCAGCATTCATGTCGGTAAGAATTTTGTGCCCCAATTCGCCCTGTGCTTTCAGTATATTTTTTCCGAACGGTGCAGAATCATTGTAACGTCCAACATTCAGGTAACCTTCAGTTCCGTGGTAGATTTTATAATCATCCATATTTTTTACTTCTTCATCATCAATGTGTTCGCACTTCTTGAAGTATTTCAATACATCTTTGTACCCCCATCCAGTGTTACCTTTCTCTTCCCAATCGTCATAGTCTTTATGGTGTCCCCGTATGTATATCATTCCATTGACTGCGCTCGAACCGCCAAGAGTTTTACCTCTCGGCCAACGGCACCTAGAATTTTCCATTCCTAAACAACTTTTTCCGTCGAACTCAGTTTTGTACTGCCAATCAGCGTCGGTTCTTAAATTTGAGAAGAACAAGTTGGGTATCTGAAAACAGATAATAACCACTTAGTAGAAGCAAGTAAAAGGAAGTCTGTTCGGCACTGAGACTTGAAGATATGATTATACTTTACCTGACTTTCCACTGGCGGATCTCCCCCTGCCTCCAGTAGTAGAACCTTCCATGCTTGTATCTCTGACAGCCTGCTGGCTACCACCGCTCCTGCTGACCCTGCACCCACCACTATGAAGTCGTACTCTTGGATATCTAAAATTTTAAAGTTATGCTCTTATTATTAGATTTTCATTATTAGAATTAATATTAAACGTGAGTTGGCAGCAACACCACACGCTTATCATTTATGTACTTATTAGTGTATCGGTCTACACTTCCAGCGATGTTTCCTTGCGGTGCGTCACCTGTGTCTCGTTTACGCCCACTTGCGGAAAAGGGACAGTTAGTTTTTATTGTCTCCGTGATATATCTCCGAGTGTCTTCTACTGCGGAACTTGCCGCAAGTACACTGTATGTTATTTTTAATGAATAAATTGTGAAATAACACAAATCAATAAAATAAAATTTACTTGCAACGTCGGGATTTGAACCCGCGACCTTCGGCTTGCTAGTCGAGGTTTTGAAAAAAAATCGGCAATATTTTTTTTACATTGTCATTATTTTACCAGTTTGTCCTGAAGATTATCATATTTAGTTGAACAAACAGTATTTTTAAAATGTTCAATATTTTAATTGCAATGAAATAAATGCTCAAATAAGTATTGTATAACCGACTTCTGTGCGCTTTGGCTTCAAACTCTGGCGAACGGCTGTGTGGAAGCCAACTAAGGAGGCGAGACTTATTTTGGAAAAGGTACAGATCTTGCCTCACCCTTATTAGTGAATAGCTCCGCCCTGTCTGGGGGCCACTGCCCGGTCCCCCCCAGCAGGCAGCTGGCAGCCATCAGTGTACCCAGCGCTCCGCTGAGCAACTGCCCGAAGGGGGCTGCAGACGCGCCCCCTGTTACGTTGCCTAAACATTCCATGTTTCACGTCCTTTACTTTACATGAAACAATAGAAATTTGACAAATGTAATTATTTACAATTATTATTAAAATGTAATAAAAATATATACATATAAGTATATATAATAATTATAATATTTATTCCGGAATGTGGGGAGGTTAGTGCAATCTCACACATCCTATATATAAGAATACATAAAGGATTCATGTAAGAACATATTTATAATAAGATTAAAATTAAATAAATAAATGACTAGTTTCATAAGAGAATAAATACACAATGTAAATATAAATCAAATTAAATCATTTGCATGCGGTCTTATCGGATCGAAGATTGTTGGAGCCAATATATATCTCTCGTGTTCTTCGATACTCGACCTGAGATCAGGCGGATCAGGAGATCAGGCAATTCTGAAAAACATATACCTATGTGTATGTTTTTCAGAATTTACTAGATGATCACCAAATTACACGGTCACTCATGATGCTTTCAAATCTTTGAAGAAATTGTTGATTTTGGTACAAGTTTCTTCTTTACACAATGTGGAGTTCAGACCAACAATTTTCACTTTCAGGACTCCTACATGTGATAGGTACATATGTATAGGTATTACGTTTAAACTCACCTCTGTATTAAATAATTAATTTTATGTATATACGAAAAATATTTTGGCATAAATTTTATCACTTTTAAAATGTCAATATCCCTGAACCGTGTCGCGCACACAACTGTGTCATCTCCACCTTTTATCAAAACGAACTGAACGAACATATTGATAGGAATAATATAATTATCTAAACATTCACCATAGGTCACTGCCCAGTAAATGAGTAAACACAATCCCAACATAGATAATTAATGATATTATTATGTTAGGCTATCTAATAAGTTATTGATAAATTTTGTCATTTAATGATAGAGAACTTCTACATTCGCAAGAACTCCAATTCAGTAACATCTCTAACAAAAAATCAGGTTTTCTTAGTAGTGCAATAACCATATACATCAGGCCTTACGTCAGATCCGCTTCAAACGAGAAATGTGCAACAGATTCGGTCGCATATGGGAATTGAATTATTACAAATATCATTGGTCTCATAAAAAAATATTTATAATTAATTTTTTGACTTCCATTTTTACCTAAGACTCGCTGGTAATATATCAACTTCTTTTCCTTGTCACTTGACAGTATTTTTGTTATAGATGGCCTTGAATTATACTTTGCGAGTTCTGCGGGTGCGTTAGTTTTGTTTCGTGCATTTCTCCACGCTCTACTTGTTTTCTAGTTGCAATTCTGATGCTTTCGACCTTGATCTATACTTTGCGAGTGTTATCTGCGGGTGCATTAGTTTTGTTTCGTGCATTTCTCCACGCTCTACTTGTTTTCTAGTTGCAATTCTGATGCTTTTGACTTTGATCTATACTTTGCGAGTGTTATCTGCGGGTGCATTAGTTTTGTTTCGTGCATTTCTCCACGCTCTACTTGTTTTCTAGTTGCAATTCTGATGCTTTTGACTTTGATCTATACTTTGCGAGTGTTATCTGCGGGTGAATTAGTTTTGTTTCGTGCATTTCTCCACGCTCTACTTGTTTTCTAGTTGCAATTCTGATGCTTTTGACTTTGATCTATACTTTGCGAGTGTTATCTGCAGGTGCATTAGTTTTGTTTCGTGCATTTCTCCACGCTCTACTTGTTTTCTAGTTGCAATTCTGATGCTTTTGACTTTGATCTATACTTTGCGAGTGTTATCTGCGGGTGCATTAGTTTTGTTTCGTGCATTTCTCCACGCTCCACTTGTTTTCTAGTTGCAATTCTGATGCTTTTGACCTTGATCTATACTTTACGAGTGTTATCTGCGGGTGCATTAGTTTTGTTTCGTGCATTTCTCCACGCTCTACTTGTTTTCTAGTTGCAATTCTGATGCTTTTGACCTTGATCTATACTTTGCGAGTGTTATCTGCGGGTGCATTAGTTTTGTTTTGTGCATATCTACACGCCCTAATAATTTTCTAGTTGAAATTCTGATGCTTTTTGAATCCTGATTAAAAACTCACGTGTTGATAACCCCAATTCCCATATATTTAAATTGGTTTTCTCACTCGGTATGTTTCGTTAAAAAAATATTCTCGACATTCCCTGCTGACGGCGAATATAAGAATACCAGACAATTGTTCGTTATTCCAGACTCACAGAGAGAGTGTGTGAATTTTGGCCTCACATTGCATGCGCGTTGAATTTGTCAGTGAAATAACATAATTTCAATATATATCATAAGCATCACATACAAATGAACTATAGAATGATGTAAATATAAATATGTCGCTTTCTTTTTACCGTTTTGAGTGAAGCGCGGAGCATTTTTATGATACCTGCATAACGATTGGAATTATGTTTAAATCAATGTTAGTGTTATTACTTTTTTTATTTCCATTTTTATATCTTTTTTTTCTGCTAGCCACCCCCCTTGTTCATAAATCTAATCAACCGATACGTCTATAATTTAGTCCATCTTAAGTTAATTATAATTTTATATCTGTTTTTCTGCTAGCCATCCCCCTTGTTCATAGATCTAATCACCGATGCGTCTATAATTTCATTATAAGTTAATTATAATTTTATATCTGTTTTTCTGCTAGCCATCTCCTTGTTCGTAGATCTAATCAACCGATGCGTCTATAAATTAGTCCATCTTAAGTTAATTATAATTTTATATCTGTTTTTCTGCTAGCCATATCCTTGTTCGTAGATCTAATCAACCGATGCGTCTATAAATTAGTCCATCTTAAGTTTATTATAATTTTATATCTGTTTTTCTGCTAGCCATCTCCTTGTTCATAGATCTAATTAACCGATGCGTCTATAATTTAGTCCATCTTAATTTCATTATAATTTTTCAGCAATTCCTATTACTATTTCCCCACATTCGCAGTATGAAACATAAGCTATACCGATGTTGACCGTATCAGATGCAATAAAACTAGTTTCAATCGCAGTAATATGGTGTAAATAATGCGTAAGCATTCCATTGACCGGGTGCATTGCAAAAAAATGGTTCTAAATAAATCCTGGGGGTTTTTTTTTTTATAGTGAATACCTCACAAGAGTCCCAACTGCTCCCGTCTGGAGCCAGTGAGACTATGGCATCCCCAATTGGGGGATGTTGTGAGGCTGAAGGTAAGTGGGGAAGGGAAAGAGGAAGGTGGGGAAGTACCTGGCTATTCAGATCTAGTCACTAAACCCGGTTAAAGCCATTTGGAGCAACGTTTCAATTCTGAATGGTGGTCTTACACCAGGGCGATACTGGTAGTATCTTCCACTCTGGAACGTGCCGCAAATATACTATATATTATTTTAATTAATTAATTGTGAAATAACACAAATTAATCAAATAAAATTTATTTGCGCACGCCGGGTTCGAACCTGCGACCTTTAGCCCAGTCAATGAAGGGAAAAAAAGACCCAATGTCGGAACTAATTCCCCGGAAGCTGAATTTCTCACAGATGTTAGAAGACCTTTAAACATGTATTTTTACAAAAGTCCCCGACTTTCCCCCTTGTGCTTCCTTCCCCACCCCCTCTTGAATATATTTTTCAAAGCCTTTCGGAATACGCTAATATCTCCTTAATGGTTTTATTAAATCAGATTATTTATTTTTTGTTTAGTTTTTAATTAGTTGTTCTATAAAATTGTATTCTTTCATTTTTGCGAGAAAAGCTATACAATCTCTACAATTTATTAGTAAAGGAAAAATATCAGTTTTTAAAATAGTATTTCAGAATTTACTAGATGATCACCAAATTACACGGTCACTCATGATGCTTTCAAATCTTTGAAGAAATTGTTGATTTTGGTACAAGTTTCTTCTTTACACAATGTGGAGTTCAGACCAACAATTTTCACTTTCAGGACTCCTACATGTGATAGGTACATATGTATAGGTATTACGTTTAAACTCACCTCTGTATTAAATAATTAATTTTATGTATATACGAAAAATATTTTGGCATAAATTTTATCACTTTTAAAATGTCAATATCCCTGAACCGTGTCGCGCACACAACTGTGTCATCTCCACCTTTTATCAAAACGAACTGAACGAACATATTGATAGGAATAATATAATTATCTAAACATTCACCATAGGTCACTGCCCAGTAAATGAGTAAACACAATCCCAACATAGATAATTAATGATATTATTATGTTAGGCTATCTAATAAGTTATTATCACATAACTTTTTTCTGAGCTTGTTAACGAAAAAAAATAAATCAACAAAACTTGTAGACAATATTTTTAGCTATAAAATAATGTATATAATGATGGGTTTTAATTTATAATAAGGCACGTAGGCTGAATAAGGAGCACGGCGCGCGGCAGCGGCTCGAACGCGCAGCGGTTCGCGGCGCAGCGAGAAATTACAAAAACCTAAGGAAAGTAATGATTAATTCATGTGTTTGCTTTATTTTTATAACAAATTCATCTAACGTTGAAGAGTTTTATTGTTATTTACCAGTTTTAGTTCGGAGGGGGGGGGGGGAATATAAATATTTTCCCCTACCCAATGAAGCGCTTTCATTATCCACCAACCGCCGTGCCCTGGTCTGGCTAAACAGTCGTATTATGTTGTATGATTGTTTGTAACTTATTATTTAAATAAAAGTATGTGGGAAATTTTTGAGAATCAGTTTACGCGTCCTCACAAGTCCTACATGCTCCAGGGTCATGAATATTCTCGGGCAAACAGAGCCTACACTTAAACAGCAGCGTCTCTTTTCCACGTAATGAGAGAAGAATAGCAAGATATTGATGGTAAATTAAGACAAATAGAAATATGTATCAAGATTTAGTTACGCGGAAAAAAGATATGGAGGAGTTTAATAATGATGACAATCTAAAAGAGACGATTCCATATACTGAAGCAAGTGAAGACAGGATTAAGGAATCATCGAGTAGGACTGCCAAGTTGTGGCTTTACCTTCTACATTGCATCGACCTCATGCTTAGATTTATATTTGCAGAGAAGTCCGGGAATCGGAAAATGCACCTAAATACTATTGTTGATATGCTTCCATTTTTCAACTCGGCAGGACATTTACCATACGCAAAATCAGCACATATGTACGTTCAAGGTATGTTGCAACTCGAATCAAGAATAACCAAAGAATAATATAAACTATTCACTAAAAATGGGTACTTTATAATAAGAAGAAGCGACAGATATTGGTCCGGTACGTGGACGGACATCATCATCGAGCAGTGTCTCATGCGACCAATGAAGTCAGTTGGCGGTTTGACACATGGGCGCGGAATCACTGACGGCGCTTTTTCAAAGTGGAAACTTGGAATCACTTACTGCGTGAAAGTGCAAGAGAGCATTGAAGAATTCATAGGTATAGAATTTGATTTTAGTGAACAGTATGTTGAGCTGCGCGAATCACGGAAGAAAAGGGGTGAGCTAGATATAGGAAAATATACATCATGGCTAAGACAGCACAGCCCGTTCGCCAAGCTCTCAGGGGAGTTGATGTCTTTATCTTTAGGGTTTGTTTCAGATAATAGTGTCAATTGTGATAATGCTTATGAGGTGGGCCTGGCAGCTGTTCAAAAAATGAAAGGATGTAATTTTGGATATATAAGACTGAAAAGGAAAGACATGGTGACTACCTAGCAAGATTCAAATCCGCAAGTGTTAGGACGAGACAAGTTGCAGTAAACCCCCAGCAGTTATTTAACAGAATACTGTGCATTAGTGATAGTCCTAGCAAGCTTTAGACCTACTTAGGATATGAATTGGCTTCAAGACCCCCGTCTATTTTTGATGAAGTCTTCCTTCGTAAAGGAACAAAATCATGTATGGCGAAAGTATTTAGCGAAAGTATTCATGACGAAGTTAATTTGGAAAATGCTGCAATAGTCATCGATGGGGGATACCTCCTACACTCTGTTGTTTGGGAAACTGAAACTTCTTACGGAGACATCATTAAATCATACTCACGTTTCGTCCATATTATATTTGGCAAATATTCTATTGTCGTTTTCGATGGATACCCTGAAGAACCAACTGTAAAATATGAAGAGCAAAGACGAAGTTCGGCTAACAACTCATCGTGCGATATTGGATTAAACTTCACTACACGTTGTTTGACTAAGAAGGAAGCTTTCTTATCTAATAACAACAAAAATAATGATTGAAATACTGTGTCATGAATTTAGTGAATCTGTTTTGAAAACAGTCACGGCCGCAGGTGATGCCGATATTGACACTGTACTAACCGGCATCGAAAAACTCAACATCTTCTCAAAAGTGATTGTTGTTGGCACGGATAGTGATCTTTTGGTATTATTTTTAAGTCTTGCTCCTGAAGGAAAATCTATTTTTTTCTGTAAAGATGTTGGTGGAAAGGCCCCTTCAAGAACTTTCTACATCATAAAGAAACCTTTAATGATACATAAATATATTCTAAATCACATGCTATTTACGCACTATTACGGGCTGTGATACGACCTCACCTTTATATGGGTTAGGAAAGCTAAAAGCTATTGACATGATGAAAAACAATCCCGAAGCAAAACGCGCAGCTGAGGCATTTCTGGAAAAAAGATGCAACTGAAGAGAACTTGTTGCAAAATGGAGAAAAATTCGCTCTCGCCATGTATGGTCTTGGTAGCTTCTCTAATTTAAACGAAGCTCGATACTATAAGTTTACCAGACTAACGACAAAATCAGCTTTTAAATCTAAATTTGACTTGGCAAAACTACCAACGACTTCAGAATAGTGTCATCAAAATTTGTTGAGAGTTTATTTGCAAGTACAGTTTTGGTTAGGAAACAAACTAAACCCTATAAACTGGGGATGGAGGTATGAAAATGTAAATGAAAATGGTGGAAAGAAGAAATTTATGAAACCATTTGCTCCTGATGACCTTCTTTCTTTGGTGTCCTGTTCCTGCAAGTCTGGATGTGGAAATTACTGTGGCTGCAGAAAATCTGGATTTACCTACTCTGCCATGTGCGACAACTGTAACGGATTATCATGTCTGAACACACCCCAGTATGACGAAGAAATGGAAGACTCCCTTGACTAGAAAATTATTTGAATATTTGCCTAATTTTGTCATAGATAATATTGATAAGTATATAATTTACAAACCGTTTTGTCATTATAATATTTTAAGAAGCTTGTTTGAAAGTAAACCATTTTAGATCTATGCACTATTTTAAGTGATTTGTTGTTTCGGTATTTTATTGTTGATAAGTGCACATAATAAAACAAGTGAGAATTTCCACAAAAGATTTTTTAGAACTTCGCCATAACATAAGTCTGCAATATTTTAATGTGATGAAAGGGTAATCCCACGCTGTCTTAGGTATTTTTGGCTTCTTTCACATAACTTTATTTAAATAATAAGTTACAATCATACAACATAATACGACTGTTTATCCAGACCGGGGCACGGCGGTTGGTGGATAATGAAAGCGCTTCATTGGGTAGGGGAAAATATTTATATTCCCCCCCCCCTCCGAACTAAAACTGGTAAATAACAATAAAACTCTTCAACTTTAGATGAATTTGTTACAAAAATAAAGCAAACACATGAATTAATCATTACTTTCCATAGGTTTTTGTAATTTATCGCTGCGCCGCGAACCGCTGCGCGTTCGAGCCGCTGCCGCGCGCCGTGCTCCTTATTAAGCCTACGTGCCTTATTATAAATTAAAACCCATCATTATATACATTATTTTATAGCTAAAAATATTGTCTACAAGTTTTGTTGATTTATTTTTTTTCGTTAACAGGCTCAGAAAAAAGTTATGTGCAAATATATTCTGAAATACTATTTTAAAAACTGATATTTTTTCTTTACTAATAAATTGTAGAGATTGTATAGCTTTTCTCGCAAAAATGAAAGAATACAATTTTATAGAACAACTAATTAAAAACTAAACAAAAAATAAATAGTCTGATTTAATAAAACCATTAAGGAGATATTAGCGTATTCCGAAAGGCTTTGAAAAATATATTCAAGAGGGGGTGGGGAAGGAAGCACAAGGGGGAAAGTCGGGGACTTTTGTAAAAATACATGTTTAAAGGTCTTCTAACATCTGTGAGAAATTCAGCTTCCGGGGAATTAGTTCCGACACAAAACCTTCATTGACTGGGCTACTTCGGAATGGCAGTCCAATGCGTTACCACTGGACTAGCCGGCCGTCAAAATAAATGCTAATTAATAATGACCACTTATATATATTTTCTAAAAATATAAAGCTGTATTAAATGGTCAATGCTCTCTACCCAAAATACTAGATATACTTTGGTTGACTCCAATAATTTAGTGAAACTTTATAGATTGCTGTTTTGAAATGGCAAATAATTCACAAAATTTTCTAGCTTTTCTCTAAAACAATAGATTTCGAACGTCTTTAGATTCCTTTGCTTCCACCAATTTTCACGGCTTTAATCTTATGAACAAGTCTATATTCATTATTTATTAAGTCTATTGCTATAATAGGTCTTTCTTTGTATAGAACTGTCTTGGTCTTCCATATTTTTAAAGACCTATAAACCATAGGATTTCATTACCTTACGTGTTTGCCCTTATCCTGTTAAGTGGCTTTCTGGGCGTTTCGGCTTTACGTTCGTAAATACATTTCCTTTACCAGATCTGCCATAAATATCTATGATGATAAATTACCAACGCCACCGGTGGCATCTTTTGAGCGACAACAGAATATCCATGACTTAAACTTAATTTCGCTAACCGATAAAGCCGGACTTGGTCTGTTATTATCGAAACTTTCTTCATAATAATAATAACAGAGAAGGGCATTTTAAATGACTAAAATGAAAGAATTGATGATATCACGCGTTCTTATTCTGTTGTGGTTTGAAAATCTCGACACTCTACCAATCAATGAAGATTGTTTAACCTCAACATAGTGGCTTTATTATGTTTCTCAATTCTGTTGATAATATGGCATTTATTACATATATTATATTTTATAATAAAACACGCATAGTTTACGGATTACCGGAAGGATAAATAGCACCAGCGTTCTCTGCCTGTATTTATTATACCTACATATTATATTGCACAACAAAACACGCATGGTTTATGGATTACTGAAAGGGTAAATGGCACCAACGTTTTCTGCCTGTATTTATTCAGGTCGACTGTTTCAGCGACCTCCGATTATGCCTAACAAATTATGATTTTTTTCATGAAATACTATTTTTTCCTATTATCTTATTGTACTGAGAGTTCTGTTTCGCATTTTATTTTATAATTTCTAATCACATACATATTTGGGGGACTTGAATTGTAAAAATATTGAAATTTTGAGTAGAGATTAGTTCGAGAGCGACATCTGCACTAGTCTTTTAGAACTTGAATTTGTGCTATTTCTGCTTCATGCTAGTCTTACTTGATTTTCATAGGTGGCGCTATTTTAATCTTGTTGACTATTTTTGGTCAATTGCCGTCATGTTTTTTTCCATTTATTTTATTATTTTCGTTGGTGTTTCGTTTTCTGGCAGATTTTTGTAAATATCTTGACTTCATAGTTTTATACTTCTCTACAATTTACAGCCACTAGAGGGAGTAACCTCCGTGTGCGGCTCGCGTATGAACAGTTGTAACACGTGAATATTTACCCTGGGAATCATTGCTTTCGGTAGGACTGTACTTCACAGGATCATTTCTGCAGTACTTCCTCCCTCGTTACGTGTACACTCTACCAGAGTTACACTCCGTGATGAGGAGACAGGAGACGTGGCGCGGTTCCTTGAGCGTGAGGCAGGTCTGGAGTTAGCCGCAAAGCAAACTCGTGACCATCGATGATCGTTCGCCGTCTGAGTTTTCTTAGACGGTTAGGGAACAGTCGCTTTCTGAGCGGTCGTTTTAAATTTTATTATTACTATTAATCTATTATGGAGTATCGCCAGTATGGACAATAGAGGTGGGTCCTATGAGTACTTTTCGTTACTGGGTACAATGAGTACTAGAGGTGAGTCCTGTGAGTACTTTCCGATATTGGGTACAATGAGTACACGTACAAAAAAATACCCGGTACAAAACACTTCCAAATATTTTATACCTACTTTGTGTATCTGGGTACTGGGGACCGGGAGTGACGGGGACCTGAGGCGTGCTGAGGTACAAAACTACAAAATATTCTTAACCCTTAAATGCATGATTTATTTATTTTTCTGGAAAAAAATATATTTTGTAGATATTTACATGCATATGCAAGGAAATATAAAGAATTTTATTTTTTTTGTAATTTTTTAATGATATTTGATTAAAAAAAATGTTGCAGGTTTACAACACCATGTATTTAATAAAAATTAATATGAACAATTTACGTATGAAAAAAAATAAAAAACCTAAAAAAATTTCTCAAAACTAATTATTGTACCGGAAAAATACGAGTTATTACATATAAGTATTGTATTATTGTATCTACTTACCTAAGAAAATTAAAATAATAACAGCAAAACAAAACTGTAATTCTAACCTCCAACCAATTTTCGAGAATCTTCACTTTGTTAAAGAAAAAGTGACATTTGACATTCGCGAAAGAAAAAAAAGGTGATGCCACTCGATAAAATATATTACCGTGAACTTGATAATTCTAAAACGGCATTCATTAAGTATACACCAAAGAGTTAAAGGTGGTTAGAACGGTATGTTGCAGTTTTGCAACAGTATGCATTTAAGGGTTAAATATTTTATACCTACCATGGGTATCTGTAGACGGCGAGTCGCGGGGACCTTAGGCGTGCTGGGCACTGAGAAGGGAAGTTGAGGGGAAGGGAGGGGAAGAACGAGAAGGAATAATATTACTTACAGGTGTTCAAAATAAATAATGTTTGAGAGTTTTTTTATATGATTTTTATTTTTTGTACATTCGTAGCGTAATGTTGTAAGGCGTATTACACTGCCTAGAAATTATTTATTAAGCGTGAAACAGTTACATCATTTTAACAAAACATATATAATATGGTCATGAAATTAAATTAACGCGTTTTCCTACATTGCTGTCTGTAATATTATCTCTACAGGTAACTTACTGTTAACTCCAAACCTTTTTAAAACGCCTCGACATCGGCAGCAGAATTTGGATTTTCTGGTTCATTCCAATCAACGCTAATAATTATTCCTATTTTCCGTGAAAGCATTAAAGCATATTTATTGGTTTTGCTAATGTTTTCGTTTCAATTCATTGATCGACATGAATATAACACTTTTTCAACACAGTCATTTCGCCGGTGACATTGTTGATGAATTACATGTAAAATAACAAGTCTTTTCTTCTACTAACCATTTTACGTTGCCCTGAATACATCTTCGTAAAGATGGTAGACCCTGGTGTGGGATTTGATCAGAGTAAGTGCGCACAAGTAGTCAGCAATACCTAGGAAATTACCAGAATTTTTTAACACATCATAACCTCACAAAGATCTGTATTTTATTTTCAAGACATAAGATTATTGTTATTGAATGTTTATGTTGATTTTTTACCTGATAAATTCAATGCAGGAGCCTTTCCGTCACCTCTACCGCCGTATTATTTATTCCTGGAATACTACGGAAGGTTCATTCAGTCAACTATTTCGTGACTTTATCTTCGAATGCGCTGAAAGCAAACCGTAATCTGCGAAGTATTTTTCAATAGTGGAGTTCGGCCGCCCTCCACTATCTTGTAGCGGATGTGGAAGATCCCAGTGGTACAAAGCCATCTCGCTAATATCGGATAAACAATTTATTAAAATCTGCCAATAAAATCTCCACAACGGCGCAGTAACTACACAAAGTTCAGGATGTGAAGATGTCAAACACCATAAATAAAATATTCTATCAAACACCATGCCATAGACACTCAGCTGTCAACAGTTTTACCATAGACATTCACCATCAGACAATGGAGATTACCGTGGCTAAATACTCATAACTGTCCTTTTTCCTCGTACACCTTTCTAATAGGAAAGAGCAAAAAGGCATCTGTATTTTACAGTGACGAAAGCAAAAATATTTCTTTGTCCCTTTTCCTCATATAACTTTCTAACCGACGAGAGTGAGAAGTCAGTAATATTTTAAAGTACGAAGTACTTCAAGACCTGTGATACAAATACTAAACCAAGTATTTTGGAACCAGGTATTTTGGAGATTTGTCACAAGTACAGAGTACGGCATGAATATACCCGGTACTTTTACTGGGTACGATAAATACGCCTCTCCTCTAATGAGTACAGGTACAAAAAAATACCGGTGACAAAATACCCAAAAGTATTGATTCAGAATAAGTAATTCTAATGAACTCGCATAAATTCTACCCACATATCCCACAAATATTCTACGGGAGCTTGATTCCCCGTTTTACTATTCGAAATCCGTGGGGGGGTGGGGTTGTTACAGAATTTCTGAAAAACATTATTCCCCACAATTTTTTTTTCAAAATGAAACATCCTCACGAAATATTTGAAATCCATGGGAGGGGGGTTGTTAAAGTATTTCTGTAAACCATAATTCCCCACAAAAAATTTCAAAATAAGTACTCCCCACAAAATTTTGGAATCCATGGGGGGGAGGTTGTTACAGAAGTTCGTTGAAAAAAAATTCCGCACAGGCAAAATCATCATATGTGATTCCCCATAATAATTTTTCTAAATCCATGGGGGGGGGGGGGGGTTGCTACGGGATTCCATTTCGAAAAAATTCCACACATTTTTCCCGTCGCTAAATATCAGATCAAATACCGGTCACAAATACTACCCTTCAAGAAAATACCTATCATAAATACCGGTCAAAAATACCCATCAAAAATATCCATCCAAAATACCTATCAAAAATACCTACTGAAAATACCCATCAAAAATACCTACTAAAAATACCTACTAAAAATACCCATCAAAAATATATATTAAAAATACCTACCAAATATACCTGGTAAAAGTACCTATTAAAAATATTTAGTCCCGGTATAAAATATTTAAGTATTTTGGAACCAGGTATTTTAGAGATCTGTCACAAGTACAAAGTATCGCATGGAAATACCCGGTACTTTTACTGGGTACGATAAATAGGTACGTTCTACAATAATAACATCAGTTCAATTCACTGTCCATAGTTATTTGCCAGAATATTGTAAATTAATTTCAATGTTCATTCAAATTAATACTGGTAGTGACGGACATGTTTTCGACTAGTATGTCGAATTTTTAAAGATTTATTATCCCAGATTAAAATGTTATTTGTTTGTACCTTACAGATTATCACTACATTGTAAATGTGCATTTTTGTCATGAAACAGTTATTTGTACTACTTTAGTGTTATGTTTATTATAACCTACTATTTAAAAAATATCCTCTGACGTCCAATGTCAAGCCAAATTAACATAGACTAATTTCTAAAAATAAAAATATTATGTAAACTCTTAAAAAGATATCAAAAATCATAAATTACGGAGATACCTCGATACCTTTACAATCTGAAATCAATAAAATGTACAGACTAGGACCAAAACTGTCCGAAAAAAATCCCAGGTCTGTAATAGTGTCGTTCAATAGTATTAAATCTCGAGATGACTTCCTACTCAAAATCAAAGACTATAAAAAATCCTCTACCTCCAGTTCAAGCAAACTCAATACAGCAGATCTAGGGCTATCTCAAGAAGCAAAACGGATTTACGTGTCAGATCATCTAACTCAAAAAGGAAAATTCTTACTCTCCCAAACTAAAAAATTCGCCAGAGAAAATAACTATAAATACTCTTGGTCATCTTTGGGGCGCATTCTACTAAGACATACGGATACATCCAAAATTATTACGATTAAAAACATCACTGATCTTGATCGAGAAAAACGCCAACAACTATGACAGATGATAAAAAGTACCTCAACATTTACTGCACTGCTAAACAAAAATAATCCGGATAATATCATATTCATCGCAAGTTTTCTCATGAGTTATTTCTTTGTCTTTATAAATAATAATGTTTTAATTGAAAATAATGCATTCCTACTCTTTTTAGGAGTTCTTTCATGTAGCAACATTATCAGTGTGAAAATTGTTTATATCAGCATTCACTATTTTTATTATACTTTACCTCCTTTGACTGTATCTCACGTTTCGTTAGCTCTCTCTAAAAAAAAATTATATATCTCCATAAATAATACTTTCACTACAAGTTTTTATTTGAATATTACCGCTATATACTTTTCACACACCCTAAGCATAATACCTAATTTTTATCAAAATAATTCTTTCTTACTTTCATTAGTAGCTTTCCCTAGTAACATCAAAATTATTATAAAAATTGCGAATCTTACAATTAAAAATTCTAACCATACTCTTCCTCTAAGCAACAAAAACCACGCTGTTTTAGTATTCTTTAAAATATCTGTTTACTGGGTAAATATTATTCTTCCTTCATGTTCTCGTAGGAATCAGAGTAGTAATATCTTATTTACTCACTATATGATGCTCTTATTTTCTTCAATAATCTTTTTATTTTGGCTAACTTTTATTATATTCACTTGTATTTACAGAATTTACATTAACTACAAATGCTCGAGCTCTGTCAAAATAATGTTTTTGTATTTCTCAAAAACCTTTACTACTGTTTTATTTACATATTTTATTCGCACATTTTTAATCATACTTTTGCATTTTTCACATGTTACTAAATTTAATTATTGTCCTTTATCACACCTAACAATTATAATCAGAAGCATTATACACTATAGTATGCACTTTACAGTTAAAATATATTTTAAGTGGGAATACTATGTATCAACATTATCATTCATGTTATATAATGTTCTCTCATTATCTCATAATAATGCACTCTCTCTATTTCCTCTCTCTGTGCTTCAATCAAACTCATATGTACGTATCACAAGCAGCGAGAGTCTTTGTAAGATTATGTTCCCAACAAATCTATGTAAATCTGGAAAAAATCTTAATTTACATAAATATGTCCTAGTATTGGTTCTTCTTTGCATTTTTCGCATGTTATGGTATTTAATTATTGTTTTTTGGCATTTTTTTTCGCATCAACTCCTCTACAGAATCAGCACATACTTTGCATTTGGCCATTTTATTGATTTTATTGTTTTCATATTTTTTGTATTTGCAGCCTTCATGACAGATATCTACATAATCATCAACTGCTTAGATTGCTCTATACGAAACATACCAACACCATCATCTTTTATAACATCTTTTACATCTAATATAATTAGTGGATTCAACTTTCATCTCGAAGTAAAATACGCATCATACTCGAATAATCAGAACTCACATTCTACTATACAATATATTAATAAAACACCGATTAACAACACAGTAATTTACACTTTCGTTTTTAACTTTTTGTTTGCAGACTTTTCGCAAAAGAACTACGGGTTCACCACCACACATCATAGTAAATTTAATCATAATTATGTTTCAGTTACCTTCGGATAATTACAATGATTCTGTAATTAGCATTAATATGAATATAATTCGAGATCTGGAGAATTTAAACAACTATAACTGGGACTCATATAGTCTAAAAATCATACACCAGAATATTAGAAGCATTTCAAATCTAGATGACTTTACAATTTTTCTTGATCAATTTAATTCATCTTTCGATGTTATAATATTAACCGAATGCTGGTTAAATAAATACTACACCGTAAAATCAATCCACAATTACTCTGAATATCACACCACAACCAACCTCAACAAATCCAGTGGAATTGTTATCTACATCAAGGACGGAATTAAAGCTCATGTAGAGGAAATTACTTTAGCACAATCAAACTGTATGAAAATAGTATTGAATAATAACATATGCATATTTGCCATTTACAGATCTCCTTCCTTCATCAATATTGACCCCTTCCTTTCTTCATTGCAAGAAATTTTAAACAATGCGAAAAAATTTGAACAGCAAATTATAATGGGAGATTTAAACATTAACACTATCCCTGACTACCACCGTCAATCAATCGATTATCTATGTCTACTCGCGGAAAATGGTTTCACACAGACTATTAACAGCTTTACTCGTGAACAGGGCTCGAGTAAATCCTGTCTTGATCACATCAATGTAAAAAATATTAACTTTATTGACACTTTTGTTATACACTCAACTATTTCAGACCACTATACAACATCTCTTTGTCTTAAAAACAAGCCTCCCACTTCTTCGAAAATTAAATACGTTGCTAAAACTAATTTCAACAAGTTAATTGAGGACTTGAGCGCAGAAAACTGGCTAAATGTTCTAGATAAATCAGATACTGACTTAGCAATGAAAGAATTTATTATCAAACTACACGAGTATATATCAAAACACACAAGTAATATAACCGTATCTAATAAACAAATTAAATTCACACCATGGATCACCCTGGGGCTAGTTAAATCGATTCACAGAAGAAATCATCTTCATGAAAAGGCAAAAATATATCCTGAGAATTTGGTATTACAATGTTATTATAAAAAATATAGGAATTTTGTGTAAGAAATTAATTACATCGGCGAAAGAAAATTATTATAAAAAACTCATTTACGAAAACAACTGCAATCCAAAACGTTTTTGGGATACCTTTCGCAACATAACCAAATCCAAAATCAATAAATCTTCTGAAATAAAATCGCTATACATTAACACATCAAACTCTGAAGTCCCCAAAGATATGGCAAACTTTGCAAATAGTTACTTTTCATCTGTGGGTGACACACTTGCGAAAAAAATTCTCGATAAGTGTAAGAAATCAGAAACCGCTCTCGCCAATTTAACTATCCCTAGGATCGGTCACAAAATAGACTCAATCACAACTTCAACTTACGAAGTCATGAAGATAATTGACGACCTTAAATCATCAAAAGCATGTGGTCCCGATAAGATTTCATCAAATCTTCTAAAAATCATTAAAGTATACATAGCCATACCGATTGCGTTCATTGCGAATCTAAGCTTTAATTCAGGGAAATTCCCTAACCATTTAAAACAGTCAATCGTCATTTTACTACATAAAAGTGGGGACAAATCACTGATACATAATTACCGGCCTGTTTCCTTGCTCAACTCTGTCTCTAAAATTATGGAGAAAATTGTAAAGAACCGTCTCATCCTTTATCTCGAAAATAACAACATCCTTTCTAGTAGACAATTCGGCTTTCGCAAAGGTTTAAGCACTGAAAACGCCATCGCTAATTTGACAAAAATCATCTCTAACAATCTAGATAAAGGTAGTAAATGCATTGCACTTTTTTTAGATCTAGCTAAAGCGTTCGACACTATCTCGCACAAAATTCTGCTGAATAAACTACAGCGAATTGGGATACAGGGTCAAATTTTCAAGTGGTTTGTTAGTTACCTAGAAAACAGGAGCCAAAGAGTGGATATTAACGGTACTCTAAGTGATCCTGCCAATATTAAATATGGCGTACCGCAAGGAAGTACACTAGGTCCCATATTGTTTAATGTTTATATAAATGACTTATGTAATACTTCATTTGCAGACCACATTATTACATTTGCTGACGATACAGTACTTTTATTCGAAGGCAAAACCTGGAATGAGTCTTGCATTAAAGCTGAATTTGGCATAAACAAAGTTAAACAGTGGCTAGATAGTAATCTCCTCACTCTAAACTCGGATAAAACGAAATTCATCTGCTTCAGTTCAACTCAAGCGGGTCAACCACAAGAAATTATTAACATTAGAATACACCATTGTTACGACACTATTACATGTAAATGCAATACCTTAGAATGTGTGGACAATATAAGATACCTAGGAATTATCATTGATAAATTTCTGAGATGGGACAAACACATAGCCTTTACTTCCACAAAGGTCAGGAAACTTACACATCTGTTTATAGCAATAAGAAATATTCTATGTCTAAATGATTTGAAACGAATTTACTTTGCAATGTGCAATTCCATACTAGACTATGCTTCCTTAGGTTGGGGAGGTTGTGCCAAAACCATACTCGATCCCTTAGCTAAATCCCAGAAATCGCTTATAAGAGTCATACTGAAAAAACCTTTCAGGTACCCCAGCGATTCATTGTTCGCAGAGTTTCGTGTTCTTGATGTAAGACAATTATACATGAGGAAAATCATTTTACATACTCAAAAACAGAGGCACTACTTAGCTTCCGTAAACCACTGTCATAATACAAGACATGCAAAAAAAAACCCAACAGTTCCGCCCACCACTTCCTCATCTTTAGCACAGAGACAATTCCCATACTTAGGCCCTAAACTGCTCAATCTCATACCTGATGCATGGAAGGCAAAGAGTACTAATATTCTGCGTATGCAGGTAAACAATTGGCTTCTGGTCTTGGGGAGAGTTGAATGCGAGAATATGCTAAAAAACAGTAATTAAATTGTAAATTTTGTTTTTCTTTACATTCTTCTTTACATTTTAACTTATATTGGTATTATATTAGCATTACAGGAACTGTATTTTTACATAAAGAAAGTTCGAAAATTGTTCAATTCTTCGTGATATTTTTCCTTAAAGGAAAAGTTCCTTCTTTACTTTCATTTTTAATTTTTTGTTATTTTTCATTTCCTTGTTTTATATATTAATATTTCTTTAGTTTAATATATCAGCTAAACAATAGTAAAAAAAAAAAAAATGAATATAGGTACATTTGAATTACCTTACCAACAGAATTTCTTCAATTCAGTTTCATTTTCTTGTTTTTATCTATTAATTCAGCTTATGTTATGTTAATTCAGTTATTATGTCAGCTAAATAATAGTAAAATATGTCGTGATATAACTGGAAGTATTCTAGAGTATGAATATACATATGTATTTTTTTTTTAACAACAGAATAGTCAACACTATAATGTACCATATATTACATGTAAAAACTTTATCATACTGGAATGTCCTAAAACGGGCAATCGCCTAGTTGGACATTTTAAGTTCATTAATTGTATTATGTAATATTTACAAACAAACAATAAATAAATAAATAAATAAAAAAAAAAAACATTTTTTTTTTAATAATTTTCTGATTATCAAGCATTACAAATAAATGTGGAAACAATAATGCGGGTGTGAAAGGGTTAAGGATAACTCACAGCAACGCCGGCTACACGTCAGCTAGTAGCTTATATTCTTTTCAGAATTAGAGGTGGGTCCTGTGAATACG
Source organism: Hesperophylax consimilis (assembly GCF_061612785.1). Classification (NCBI taxonomy): domain Eukaryota; kingdom Metazoa; phylum Arthropoda; class Insecta; order Trichoptera; family Limnephilidae; genus Hesperophylax; species Hesperophylax consimilis. Next base: position 1,126,857 of record NC_142857.1, read on the forward strand.
TTTCGTTACTGGGTACAGAGTGAGTGCAGGTACAAACTAATACCGGGTACAAAATAGTCTCAAGTCAGAACCTTCTTCAATATCTTCTTCTCTTCAAAACGGTGGGCCGCACTGACCTATCCTCCTATCACTGCTTCACGGGAATTTAGGGCTGAGTGCTAGTAATGTTGTGAGTTCTGTGCTTGACCTCCTTGACGGTTCGCTTGTTCGTCCGTGTAGTGTAAGGCTAGCGCCACACTTGACGGAAATTCCGTCGCGTAACTTCCGCGACGGAACGCCAATACATGTAATTGCATATAAATTACAAATAGCGGGCACACTACGCGGAAGATCGGTCGTTCCGTCGCGGACAATCGGTCGCTCCGTGGCGGACCGCCGACACTCGCGTCTGTTCCGTCCTCCGCGCACCGATCTTCCGTCGGCGGAAGATCGGCAAAGTCGTATTCCAAGTATTTGTATGCATCGCGCCACATTCGGCGGATAACACGCGGCGACGACGAACGCACAGGATGTTCGACACTGAAAGATTTATTATCTAAGTGCAAAATAGAGTTTGCCTTTGGGAGAGATATAGCCGTTCTAAGTTTTGTATTTTGCTTGGTAATATAGTCCTTCATTAAATTCAGCAATACATCAAATGATTGTATGGACATTCGATAATATTCGAATACTTTATCTGGATAATTTCTTAGTTGCATATACAAGGTATGAAATTGCCCAATTTCTAGTCGAAGAGTATTTATGGGATGAACCCAATATTTACGCTTTATTTTTCTTTCTTCTTCTAATGCCTCATAAATAGCTATCACTTCTATCGGATCCATTACGACCACGCTGTATAAGCGTTGGCAGTCGACTGATAATCCGCCACTGAATATTCAGTGTGGCTGCAACGTAACCAACGGATTGACTCCAGCGGAATTTCCGCGACGGAACGCCAATACATGTAATTGCATATAAATTACAAATAGCGGGCACACTACGCGGAAGATCGGTCGTTCCGTCGCGGACGATCGGTCGCTCCGTGGCGGACCGCCGACACTCGCGTCTGTTCCGTCCTCCGCGCACCGATCTTCCGTCGGCGGAAGATCGGCAAAGTCGCATTCCAAGTATTTGTATGCATCGCGCCACATTCGGCGGATAACACGCGGCGACGACGAACGCACAGGATGTTCGACACTGAAAGATTTATTATCGAAGTGCAAAATAGAGTTTGCCTTTGGGAGAGATATAGCCGTTCTAAGTTTTGTATTTTGCTTGGTAATATAGTCCTTCGTTAAATTCAGCAATACATCAAATGATTGTATGGACATTCGATAATATTCGAATACTTTATCTGGATAATTTCTTAGTTGCATATACAACGTATGAAATTGCCCAATTTCTAGTCGAAGAGTATTTATGGGATGAACCCAATATTTACGCTTTCTTTTTCTTTCTTCTTCTAATGCCTCATAAATAGCTATCACTTCTATCGGATCCATTACGACCACGCTGTATAAGCGTTGGCAGTCGACTGATAATCCGCCACTGAATATTCAGTGTGGCTGCAACGTATGGTAACGGATTGACTCCAGCGGAAGATCCGCGACGGAATTTCCGTCAAGTGTGGCGCTAGCCTTAGGATGCTTATAAACAGACAAAATTTCCGCGACCCTAGCCACAAATTAGGAGAAACCGGCGTTTCGCCCCGTTTACGGTTGCTTCGTTTCTTCTTAATAATTCGCGGCTCGGCTCGCGGATTTTTTTTCTTCATGTTTATACGTAGCATAAGGATGATAAACTTGAGAGAGTACAACATAAATTTGTGAAATTCGTCAACTTCGAACAGATTAAGTATGTTTATTATCTTTTTAATTTTCTTTATTTAAAAATTATCCCCTAGAAAATTGTTACTGGGTTGCGACTTACTCTGCTTTCATACAATAATATTTTTTTTTATTTTTTTTATTTTTTTATTTATTTATTACATTTATTATATAAGTACATTTTTGTTTATTTGTTACAATATAAGATAAAATATTTCAGGACTCCTCTTCCATAGAAGCATTAGCTTGTGGCTGGAAGAGGAGTATACATTGTTTTATTGCAATAAGTATGTAATTAAAAATAAAATGATTTTAAACTCATTTAAATGAAGTGAGTTATATTTCATGAAGTGAGTTATTCTTAAGATTAATTCAATTGGAAACATTTTTATTTTTTGTGAGTTTGTCTTTAAAATATTTTTTTACAGTGTTTATTATTTTGATGTTATCATTAATGTTTCTAATTTCTTCAGGTAGTCGATTGAAAAAAATTCTTGCCCGGTAAGTGTAATAATTTTGTGCAAAGGAAGTGTTTAATTTTGGGCATGGAAAAATATATTTAAGTCTAGTACGGTTTTCAGTTAGAAATTGATACTTGTCTTTTTCTTTTATGATTTGAATTAGTGCATTTTTAATATAAAGATCTTTAAATGAAGGCACTTGAAATTCTTCGAATAATCGATCCGTTGGGTAATCGGAAGGTTTTCGTAATATTATTTTAATTATTAACCTTTGTACCACTTCTATTGGAGTAAGGTTAGTTTTGTATGTGGATCCCCAACTAATGATACCATATTGTAGCGTTGATTGGACCAAGGCATAATATATTAAATATAGGTTTTTTAAAGATAAAAAATTTCTGATTCTTAAAAATACATATATCAGTTTTCTGATTTTTTTTACAATTTGACATATTTGTTCCTTCCAATTCAAATTTTTATCGATAATTACTCCTAGATATTTGATTGTGTTTGTGTTTTTTAGTATTGTGCAGTTTTGGAGACAGTAATTTTTATTATGTATTTTGGAATTGTCATGAATGATGATGTTAAAATTTTTAGGGATGTCTTTTGTGTGTATTGCAAATGGAATTACATATGTTTTATCGCTATTTAGTGATAGCAAATTAATGTCGAAGAAATTCTTAAGAGTATTTATGTCTTCAGTGGCTTTAAGTATTACGTTTTCCCAAGTTTTTTCGCTTATTATTAGAACTGTGTCGTCGGCATACGAAGTAATTTGGCCATGTAGTGGTTGAAAGAAAATGTCGTTAACATATATGTTGAAAAGAATTGGTCCAAGCACTGTACCTTGCGGGATTCCAAAGTCAGAATGTTCTTTATCGCTATTAACATTATTTATTTTTACGACTTGTGGTCGATTTTTTAGGTAGTTTGAAATCCATTTAATCGCGTTGTCTTTTATGCCTATATTATTCATTTTTTTTAGTAGAATCTTATGCGATATGCTATCAAAGGCTTTCCTTAGATCAATAAATATACCTGCACATTTTTTACCTTTATCTAAAGATTCGTAAATGTATGAAGTTAACGTTAGCAATAGCATCTTGTGTGCTGAGAGATTTTATAAATCCAAACTGGTTTTTGTGTAGTATTTTATTATTATCTAGGAAATTGACTAATTGTTTTTTTACTATTTTTTCAAAGATTTTTCCTATATTTGAAATTAAACAGATTGGTCGATAATTTGTTACTATACATTCTCAAATTGACTCTACGGAGTCCATGTTGTCCCTGGAACATACAGGTAGGTACCTGGAAATGGTTATGTTAGTACCTAGTATAAATTTATACTAAAGTGTGATTCCGTTTCACGAAGAACCATTTCGTACCAACTTTGCCTCTAACACCCATACAATACAGAGAATTCATAGCTAGATATTTTAATAAAAGAATTGCTGAGAAAAGTTGAACTTAATGGTGATGGGTGCGCTATTAGTTTATGTACTTTTGAAAACTCAAGAAAAGAAAAACCTACGATGAAAATGAATGTTGATGAAAGTAGACAGAAGTTTATTTCTTATAAATTAATATTATGTTAATATCCACCATCGCTGGCATTTCTCGAAGCTGGCACCAAATTTTGAAAAACACTTTTTCAAAGCCCGCGGAATTTCGGATTTTCTCTTGGCGAATATTCGCCTTTATTTGGGGTATTGGACAATTGTATCAATCAGTCCGTACCCTCGCAATGTGCGACATTCCTTAGTCAAATTTGAGCTGGCTAAACGGCCGCTAAAGCCTTGGTGAGCTGCAGAATATTTCCCTTTTTAGACGTTTACGTGAATAATTACGCACTTCCATCTCATCTAAATTTACGTAAATTGCATAATGTTATCAATATGGACTGTTTTGTTCGTCGATCGATGGGGGATGTTGACATTATTAATTTTTTTTATTTTTGTTATAGTGAATACCTCACAAGAGTCCCAACTGCTCCCGTCTGGAGCCAGTGAGACTATGGCATCCCCAATTGGGGGATGTTGTGAGGCTGAAGGTAAGTGGGGAAGGGAAAGAGGAAGGTGGGGAAGTACCTGGCTATTCAGATCTAGTCACTAAACACGGCTAAAGCCATTTGGAGCAACGTTTCAATTCTGAATGGTGGTCTTACACCAGGGCGATAATGGTAGTATCTTCCACTCTGGAACGTGCCGCAAATATACTGTATATTATTTTAATTAATTAATTGTGAAATAACACAAATCAATCAAATAAAATTTTTTTGCGCACGCCGGGTTCGAACCCGCGACCTTCGGAATGGCAGTCCAATGCGTTACCACTGGACTATGCCGGCCGTCAAATTGATAATCAATCTAAAATAGACTAATTGTCTGCTAAGGTATTATAAGAGAATTTTTTCAACGCCATGACAGTGATATGCTTTCAGCGGTTTGTTTGTCATAATTTCATGAATACTGTATTGACTCCAGCTCCCGAAAAAAATACCATTTAAAATTAGTATCCTCCCATATAGCACCATGCTGAAGTGGAGAACTTCAACTCGTAAATTAGCCCGCCTAAAACATATTACATTTTTAAAGCTCTCGGTCTCCCGATGACAGTAGAGAGCATAAATATAACACTCACATAGACAGTAATTTTATTTTTACATAGGAAATGAAGCATATTTCTCTATTAAAATCATAGACAATACGTGTAAAATTGCTGATATCTAGGCTTCCGACCTATATACGGATTATGTTCTAATCAACTGATATACCGAGCCATAGAGGCTGATGTATTTATGTATACCGACTTTCGACATAACCCCTTTTTAAATCAGTGAGTTTCGAGTTACCTATATCAAGTTCTTGCATTACACGTATTTTGGTCATGGATTTTACATTTATTGTTATATGGGCGCTGTAGCAAGAATATAATCATAACAATCAGGTCTCAACAAAACCAGTTGATTCAAATTCAGCAATCTTATTAAAAACCAAAATAAAATGTATTATTTACTACACCGATGATTTATTATAAAAATTATTTTATTTATTCTGGAATGTGGGGAGGTTTATTCAATCCCGCATATTTATACTTAGGTACATAGGTGCAAATAAAAATGTAATATATGAAAGGACAAAATAAAGCCGAACATTAATATATGATATATCTTCTTAAATTGATAATTTGCTATCTTAAAAACAGAAAACTTACATTTGAAATGAAATCTACCCTATCATATATATTGTCCCAATATATACACTATTGCTACGAGTGCTATCCCACGAGGATTACACCTTTGCCCAATTTTATTTAATGTATTTATTAATGAAATATAAGAAAAATATAAAAACATATATAAGAAAATATAATACAATGTTGTACATATATCGTAATACAAATGGTAAAACAAAAACAAAAATAATAAATATATGTATATACGATAATAAGGATTAAGTCGGAATGAATTCACTTAAGGGTCTTTCTATATTATTAAGAACAAAGCAATGAAAATGCTCGGTTTCATCATAAGAATTGCCAAAGACTTTTGTAATATACCAACTTTAAAATTGTTGTATACTTCATTAGTCCGGAGCCAAATAGAGTATAATTCACCTATTTGGTCACCGCCAGTCACCGCATTATAATGTTCACTCAGATTCTATTGAAAAAATAGAGCATAATTTTTAAGACTTAAATTATAAACTTGATACTCTATTGTAAATATAATCTATAACTGTCTGATGGTCCAAATTTAATTATTTTTGGAACTTTTTGCTTTAAAATATTAAGATCAGTTGTGTGTTTGCGCCGGTACATACGCAATATGAATATGAATAAATAGTTTTATCCGTATAAAGATTAAATTCTTTCAAGAAAAGCGTACAAATATATTATTGGATTTAATCGCTGAAACAATATTGTACTCCTATTTCAATGCATTTCTTTAAAGAATTGAGTTTTTATATGGATAAAACCATATATTCGTATTCACAATTTACTGTATGAAAAAGAGCAAACAAACGATCCATGTTCATATTTTGGAGCGTTTTTTCCTAAAAAAATTAAATTATCGCCATCTATGAACGAGTACTTTATGAAAAAATTTAAGTTTACACAGAACAGCACCAGTTTTTAAGTTCTTGGCCTTGTATTTATTTTAACATAACTTACGACTCTAATTACTGTACTTGTTCTACACAATTGTTTTCTCTCGGTAACATTTTGATGTATAACATAATATGTTGTATAGTTCCTTGCAATCTTCACATTATCATTACAAGATTTGAATGCCTTTATGTTATTTATTCTTAAAAAGGCATTATTCTTCATTTCCTTACAATTCACTGTGAACTTTGTTAATGTAAATGGCCCAGTCTTCTTTTATCATGTCGGCTCCCTTTTCCCCTATCATTACGGTAGGAGCGTTCGTGTTACCTCTGACTATTTCTGGCATGACACTTGCATCTATGACTCTGAGTCCCTTAATTCCGTGAACTTTCAATCTTGAATCCACAACAGCTTCCTCATCTCCTGCTGGTCCCATTTTGGCTGTACCAACTGGGTGGTAAACCGTAGTAGCCGTGTTTCTCAACAGGCATCGCCAATAATCTTCCGATTTGAATTTAAATGTTTTGCAGTTTGTGAATGGGACTGGCTCCATTTTAAGTCCCAACTGTTTAAATATTTTGGTTTCTTCCATCTTCTCTAGGAAATGAATTCCTCTCAGCAATGTTTTAACATCATCGTCTTCTCTGAGGTATTCCGGATATATCGCTGGCCCTTCCAGAGGATTTTTACTTTTCAATTCTATTCTTCCGATCGATTTTGGTTTAAGAAGGGTGGGTACAAACGTTATACTTTCTTGTACTTTATTAATTTCACTTATGAAGTTAACGTATTCTTCGGCATATCCAATCGCTTTGAGGTATTGTGGCAAAACCATTAAATCGTTTATTGGGTGGTATATATGATGAAACTGGATATCTGGGGTGCTACTTCCATTACCAGTTGAATCGATGAATCCTATCAAGTCTGTGATGCCTATTGTTGAAAGAATACCGGAGCGCTTATTTAAATAATCAGAAATTATCTTGAAGACAACTTCTTTCGGGATTGCTTGGCTGTGAGATTCATCCACGGAAAACAGTAAGGGAAAAATAACATGATCCTGCATATGCTTTCCTACCGGTAGTTCTGCAATGACTTTGATGTCATGTTTATTGAGTTGTTCCTTTGTTCCTATTCCTGACAGCATTAAAATTTGTGGTGAGTTAATAGCTCCTGCGGATAAAATAACTTCTTTTCTAGCATTGATTGTTAATTCTCTGTCCTTGATTTTGACCACTGCTCCTATGACGGATTTTGTCTTTTCATCTACAAGTACTTTCAAAACATGGGCGTTCTTGACAACGTGTAAGTTTGGTTTATCTGTAATATCACTGAGATAGGCTTTAGCGACACTGCATCTTTGTCCTCCGCGTAGTGTCCCGAAGCCATCCGTAATTCCATTTTGACCTTTCACATTGATATCTGCAAGAACCTTTTCACCCAATTCTTTCCAGGCCGATTTGATTACATCCTTCCAGGGAATTTCAGATTTGTAAGATTCTACGTTTAGCGGGCCACCACTTCCGTAGAGTTCTTTAATGTCACCGTCATCTTCAGAAAAAACATGTTGCAAATTTTCCGCTTTCTTGAAATACTTTGTGAGCGAAGCGTAATCCCATCCTGGATTTCCCATCCTCTCCCAATGGTCGTAGTCTTCTTTGTTACCTCTGACGTAAATCATAGCATTGATTGCGCTGCTCCCCCCGAGCACCTTACCTCTGGGCCAGTTGCAGACTTGTCCAATCATTCCTTGGCAGATTCGTGGATCCTTCTCCGTTTGGTAACTCCAGTCCCAGCTGGTCTTTTGGTTTGCGAATAGGAATGCTGGCACCTGCGGACATATTCGTTAACGTTTACAAAACTACTTGATTCTTCTTATCTACATTATTATTATTAGTAGTTCTGTGAACATTAGACCTCGCGTCAAAAACGCATGTTTCTAATTTTATGTTATTTAATAAATCAAAACTGAGTAGTAAGTAGGTACCTACTTAATTGTAAACCATATATTTTAGGTAAAATTCTTAAAAAAATCATATGAAGAATTATACAATTTGTTCAAAACGTCACTATCTCCGTAACAATTCTTTTTTAAAACTTTCTTCACCAGTATGTAGGTACCATAATGTTGAAAAATTATGAATAAGGCGCGAATACAGCGCCCTTGAGGTGATTTTTCACCAAAACGACGCTAAATAAATCAGCCAAATAAAAAATATTAAAGGAAGTCCAAATAAACACTACGATTTCACCATATTGAAACGGAATGTAAAGATGAATTTATAAAATAAAACGTTCGGGTTAAAACGGGAAGCTATGCTCAGTCAATTATTATTATCGCTTGGAATTCTATTAAATGTTACATAATTTAAGGCAAGCTTTAAGGTTTTCTAGTAGGTGTATTATTGCTGTCATTTATGTAAACGTTTTGTTATGGGTTTTAATAAGATTTACAATAGTAGGAATAAATGAAGGTTCTCTTAACCTCCGAGTCAGCTGTGGGGTCTCCACCTGCTTCTAAAAGAAGAACCTTCCAATTCTCCTCCTCCGACAGTCTCCTGGCCACGACAGATCCTGCTGACCCTGCGCCTATCACTATGAAGTCATATTCTGGAACATCTGAAATGTAACCATTTTAAACAAATATTATCATTTTTGTAATATTTATAACTAAACTCAATTTAACCATCGAAATTCAGTTTTAGTTCTCTTAGCTGAAGTCCCGGCGATGCCGCCCGGGCTTTTTGCAGAGTTTTTTTCCAAATCAGATGTAGACATTCACCTTCCTCTTGTTTGAAAGTCAATTGTGGAAATCTCGAAATAAAACTGTACATTTGTATGCATTTGTATTGTAAAAAAGCCGCGCCGCCAAAGTACTCTTCTTTATGGGTATTCGATTAATTGTATTGATATAATACAAATGTGGATTAATTAATATTTAGGGACTGAATATTTTAGATTTTTTAACATTGATTAACTTTAGGTAAACAGAAGATTCTCGTTTTTTGCACCCTTTCTTGCACCATATTTTCACACCAGTGTGTATGATCTGTTGAGCTAGTTTGGAGTTGGAAGCCAGCTATTGCCATATTAAGGGTCAGTACAGTATGATCTGTAAGCCACGTGGAATATAGAATTCACCTTGTGCTAGTAGGGTGGACGCCTTGTCCTCCGGCCATACGGAGGGGTCTCCCAGGCCGCAGTATGAAGCCAGAATGAGCTGAAGTACCCCCGCGAACACGGCCTGCGTCTGTCCCCCGGCGGCCAGCGGACACGTGCTCTGAATCAGCTGCTCCATTTGCAGGCGAGTATTTCTGCCACTCCTGAAATCAAAACAAACTGGCTGATATTAGATCACTATTTTTCTCTGACTTCTGACGTCTGAGATAACAAACAGAAGTAAGAATGTATGTACACATTCAACATATCATAACAAACCTTATAAAATTATTTGGGTGGTGTAGCGATAACCTTCTCTATCTTAGTGTTAATAAATGCATAACTAAGAGATTTTGTTAAATAAAAAATAAATAATTTTCTTTAATTACATAATAAATAACATCAATCTCGAATATGTTTCCGAAATCAATGACTTAGGTGAAACTTTTGACACCAATCTTAGCTTCATACCACCCATTGAAAACATTTCGAAAAAATACTTTAAAATGTTAAGTTTTGTACAGTGGCCAAAGATTTTACCGACATTAAAGCAGTAAAACTTCTGTAGACATCACTAGTGAGGAGTCAGCTTGAATATAACTCAACTGTATGGTCTCCTCAGTACAACGTACATTCTCAAACAAAAGAAAGAGTACAAAAAATAAGCGGTCACTGAAGGTTTTGAAAATAAACCTTCAGTGACCGGACACGAAAATTTCATTGACACATTTGTCGTCAAATAATGACAGAAATCACCAGTTAAAGTAAGTCAAGTACGTCCCTTAACACCGTGTATTATGTACAGAAGATGATGACAAAAACTCATCAATTATTAACGTTCACAGATAGGTTGATTTATAAATATAAAACTAAGTTTATAGTGAATATGGACTGAAACATTAATAAAAAAACGCAACGGAGTACCAATTATAAAAAAAGAAAAGAATGAAAGTATAAGTATAGTATATAGTATCATCGACAAACAAGTATGTCGTCATAGAAAATGTTAGCTATGCTATATATAATAAAATACCACTAGTTATTTTTCTTTAATCAAGACTTAACTTAATCCTCTGTGTGCAAAGTGTGTTTATCTGAATTGACCAGCCAAGTAAGTATGTTTCTCTGTATCTGTTTGTAAATAAGAAGTATGTTTCTCTTTTCTGAATCTGTAAATAATAAAATTGGATAAACTAGGAATTCGTAATAAATTGTCCAAGTTGTAATTATTATTATAGCGTTTTCTAATGAATTCATTTTTTATTGGTATCAAAATATTTTGATGAGTTGTAACGTTTCTTATTTTAGTCATTATTATTTTATTTTATTTATTGTCCACTGGTTTCTGAAATTGTACTTAGTGTGAAAAAAAAACGAAAATTTTATAACTAAGAATAGAGAAGTTAACAAGTTGTTTAGTATTTTTTGCCAAAAGGATAACAAATCACATTTTTCTTACCTCGGGGGAGAGTTTGTTGTATATTTATGATCCGAGATAGTAGTGTATCTTTTTGATCTCACTGGGATTATCAACTGATGAAAGCGACATTCTTTTACGTCTACTGTGTGTTCTCTTCTTTGAATTTGTACAAATTAACACAATTCAGATTTTTTTTGGGCCCTAAATACCTACGCACAGTTACTGGCTGAACACGTATTAATCAACGTTTTAAATAATTAACGTTAGTCTTTTTTTTATTTTTTTTTTTTATAGTGAATACCTCACAAGAGTCCCAACTGCTCCCGTCTGGAGCCAGTGAGACTATGGCATCCCCAATTGGGGGGGGGGATGTTGTGAGGCTGAAGGTAAGTGGGGAAGGGAAAGAGGAAGGTGGGGAAGTACCTGGCTATTCAGATCTAGTCACTAAACACGGCTAAAGTCATTTGGAGCAACGTTTCAATTCTGAATGGTGGTCTTACACCAGGGCGATACTGGTAGTATCTTCCACTCTGGAACGTGCCGCAAATATACTATATATTATTTTAATTAATTAATTGTGAAATAACACAAATTAATCAAATAAAATTTATTTGCGCACGCCGGGTTCGAACCCGCGACCTTCGGAATGGCAGTCCAATGCGTTACCACTGGACTATGCCGGCCGTCAAAGCCGTCTGCTTCTGACGTCCAGCTATTAGACACACGCTTTCCTCTGATTTATCTATAACCCGTTGACTTATTATTAAAAATATATCGTTATTTTTGAAAAGACGGAAGAAATGATTCATCTTAGCCTATTTTTATTTAATCGAAAACCTTGATTCCGATATTACGAATTTATTTAACAAATAATCAATAGCTTTGTATAATAGGGTCACAAAACGCCCGCGAGTCGCTCAACAAATTGTTTTCGTTATTTATAATAAATAAGATATGCTAGGAACATTCCGTCGTATAAATCATAACAAGATCATTCATATGACATATTTGACTATAAGAGTACTTCTCTATTATATTAGAGGACAAATGAAAGACTTAAAAAGGTGATTTATATTTATGCCTATCTGTATATTTACAATTTCGTCGGGACACCCTATGAAAACATGGCACGCTCAAGTAAATCAAATACAGGGTCCTAATAATATGAAACAGACTTATTTGGCATTCCATCCTCTCTGCACAGTGCACACCCCTCCATAGAAACAAAGTGATTGCTAGTTAGTAAGTTACTTTAATACGGATATAGTTGACTGAGCATGGCCTAGTACTATCTGAACTCAACCGTTTGGCATTTCATCTGCTGTAATTTTAATTTTGTGTTCCGGTTTAAGATGGTGGCCGTGTTCAATGCTACCATTTTATCCGCCACAGTTCGCATTAGCGTGGATTCTACTTCGAGCTGTGAAATCGAAATAATCATTTTGTATTAAGGTACATACCTTCCTTAAAAAAAGTTTAAAAAAGAATTGTAATTGAGTTTGGACAAATATAAATATGTACATATATTTTTTTCATAGGAAATTATTGTTTTAATTTATTAAAAAGGACATAATCAAAAACATCATTTTTTGAACGCGAGTTCTACTGTTCACAAAACTACTAAATGCTATATGCGAAAATAATGTGTATTTTTAACCATTAAATGTTGACGTGGGTTAGTAGGTACTCTATTCACGAGAACCCGCCCGATTGACCAGTTTTATTGTGTACCACTTACTTCAACATTTTGTACAAACATGAATAAATCTGTTCAACATGTTTATCTGGATATTTTTATTAATTTTAGAAATGAAAAAGATCAATTAAACCAAACTTCTGAATAAGAGGAACTTTATTAACTTATACGACTAAAATAATGAAATTTAACAAACTTTTGTTTTATATTTATTAAAAAAAATGTATTTAAATTTTAAAAAGATTTCTTCATTTTGTTCATGTGCAAATACATAGTTAATAAAACTAAACACCAACTAGGTCCATAATTTTAAACAAAAAAAATCGTGCAGATTTCAAATTAGGTGACATGTAATATTGTTTCAACCGAGGCATATGGGGTTCTTACATGACCAACAGGCGAAACGCGTGCGTCTTTTGAGTTGATACGTACATGTACATTAGGGTGGATCGATTTTTTGTTTTTATGTTTTTCTTAGCAGCGGGGTGTGGAATGGATGCTCTATGGGGATACTTTTAAAAGTCATTATGACAGCATTAAGATATTTCGAGTGCAAGTACTGCCACTCGTGCAGCGTGAAACTAGAAAAAGAAGGGTTTAATCTTTGCTTAACAAAAGTAGTTAAAATATAAAAAAATAACTTTTCAGTTACTAATAATATTATCTACTAATCATAAAACAATAAAAGTACCATTGCTATACAAAAAATCACAAACACTGTTAAAAAATATAGTCAAAAATCATAAAAGTTATTGTATTTTATAGTCCTTCTTCGCATTCGATACTGGCATTATACGACAAGATTCTAGCTTGTTTTGTATCCACCCTTCACGTCTTTCAGGGCCGCAAACAGCAGAGCATGATGCCGTTACCACTTTGATGCATCTTTCCGTGGCTTGCGTATGACAGGGCATCAATCGGAACTTACACAAAATGTTGGAATCGATAATTTCGTGGTCTGCAATGGCATAAATTATTGTCTCGCTAGATATCAGTTTTGTAAGAGGCGCTTCTGATGGTTTTTCCCGGTAGATCAAGTCAATATAGTCTTCTGCGTTGAAATTAAAAGTAGGTAGCTTAAATACTCTTATTGGAGAGAACCCCAACGTAAGTTCTCGGATACTTAGGACGAGTTGTTTCGGAGAATTTGAACAATTCATCAAATTTCAACGTTCATTTCCGGGTTCTGTGAAAGTCTTATTCAAGTTCTGTTATTATATCATTATAGGCTAGTTGCTTGACAAAACTGAAATTAAAACAGAACTTGAAAAAATTTCTCACAGAACTAGAAAATGAATGTTGAAATTTGATGAATTGTTCAAATTCTCCGAAACAACTCGTCCTTAGAATCCGTCTGAGAGCCAACTCTCTAATTTGTCTTCGTTCGTAGTTTAACATAGTAATAAGTATATTTTCGCTTGGCCAAAATACCCGTTGCGTTGAATTACGGGATCTACCACCTTTTTCAAATGCTCTGGAAGGTAACGAGACAATTTTATGGTTTCGTGGAGGTGTCTCGCCGGTTGAAGTCTGCTCTTGGTTGTCTCGAAGGTTGTGTTTTTATTTTAAACCACATCGGAGCATACACTCTTAGCACAAATTCAGTCAACATCACCTGATTTCTGTCGGATTCTTGGTTGATGTGTAAAGTCGGAGAATAGTATTGGCTGTTGTTAACCAACGCGAATGACAGATTTTACCCAGGTTTCTTTTCGCTAAGTTTTCATTACATTGTCCTTCGGCGATTGCTCGGCACATTTCCAATAAATAAAGCTGGTCTGTGCTAAGGTCGTCACGGGATTTTGTAATTTCATAAGTAAGGTTCATAGTTAAGTTGCATTCTATTGCTTGAAATTCTATCACAGGAAGATTTTAACAATTCTTGAGTAACTTTCCTACTTGGCCGCTATAGCTTCTAGGACCTGTTGTCAATCCATCAAGGTATTCGAAAAGGTGTCTCAAACTTAACTCTTTAGCATGTAACTGTCAAACCAACCACTGAAGTGGATGATGGAGCTTTCCTTCAAGAAGTCGAATAATGCCAGACTTAGTTCCAGTATTGACTGCTGTTCCGTCACATCCAATAGCCACGAAGCACGCTTAATCAATAGATTTGGCCACAAAATATGCAAACAATTTGTGAGCTATTGTTTTAGCATCGCCGAACTTAACGCCCATGTGGCAAATGTATTGTGAGGTAAGTTCTTTCAAAAGACTGATATGTTCTTCTATCACAACTTTTCTGCGTCCATCCTCCATGATTAATGTTATATCCTTTGACCGTCAAACGATATGCAAATGCACAAATCCAAATGGGGCTGGTTGATGGCAGTCAGTGTGGTCCTAGTTTTGGCACGAGCACATCGAATCTTATTACGATCGATCACGTTTGTTAGATTGTCTGTTGTCACTACAATATCTTGCAATGTAGCGCAGACGATGGCAGCACCTGCCTGATCAGAAATACTGTATCGATCCAATGTTCCGGATACAACAGATAGTCCACTGTCTGTTGGATTTATTACATAAGAAAGAGTAGATGAAGCAAAGTAATTTTGGTTAGTTGGAAGATCAACGTTAGTAAAACTTGAAACTGTACTGCGAGATATGGACGGTTGATCTAAAGATGAGCGGTGCGCGAGCGAGGCGCGAGAAAGTGGACTCGGCAATTTGTCAAATTTTCGCGGGAAAATAAATATTATCACATTTTTTTAATATTATTATTTAAGGCGAGGCAATTTTTATTCATTATGAAATGTAAACGTAAAAATTAAAGTATTAATATTGACACAAAACTGTTTTATAAAGGGACAATTTTTTACCAGATTTTAAATAATTCAACTGCTTTGGGGCAGTACTTGCTATTAAAATTTTAAATTGATATTCTGTATGCTTAATTGTATGTACCTAGAGCACCTATTCCGCACCCCGCGAAAACTAATTTATTTAAAAAAAAAATTCCATACAATTGCGATCCACCCTAATGTACATACCGAACAGTTCTTCTTGTCAGTCACAGCAGGTTCGTTATATACTGCTTCTGGTTGAGGTGGTGGAGGTTTGTATTGATCGACTCTATGTTTCAATTGAGGTAAACAAGTTCCCTTGCCAGCTGTTTTATAAAAAAAAGACCTTTGCACACTTTCAGTGCACACTGATCGGTAGAGCGAGAGATCCTGGGAAGGTATTTGGAGGGATGGAATGATAGGACGGAAGAAGAGGGAAATATATCAACAAATGACAGACGCCCACTTCAGCAATTAAAGGTTAATCAGTTATCTATAGTATACTAATAAACAGCATCTAACAATTAATATCATCATTATTGTTTGTGTAATATTGATTTTTGCAATTTTTAAACAACTGTATTATCATTCGAGGGGAAGATGATACTATAAAATATAACAAAACACGAAGCAGAACAAGACACACAAAAATAAAAAGGTTACGTTCTCAACTGGGAATCGAACCAAGGATCTCTGTCTCTGTTATATATTTCATTGATGGGTATAACTTTAAACGTTATTAAAATTAACTATATTATCAATTACCTACTCAATACCTGGTACATTCTGATCTGTTGCGTGTAAATTAAATAATAATAATGTATTGTGTCATCCTTATCTTATAAGTCTATTCATATGTTTATTTAACTACAAACTAATCTGATATATCGTATTCATAATTATAATGAGATCATTTTTATGGCGCCTTTTTGTAAAATATCACCTCATGGGCGCTGTACAAATATTGCTTTTGTGGGTGTATATAATTGTTGTACACCTTTACAAGGGTCACTTGAGATAAACACAATTTTATTAGAAAGCTTCAGGTTGTAGAAGGTACGGTTTTGCACTTATGAATTTTATTACTATTACTCTATTGCAATGCTATCCTTCTTTCTGTTGATATTATATTTATTGAAAGATTAGTGACGAAAGGAGAGTTGGTATATAATTACATAATAATTAAATACATCCATATTCCTCCCTACATCCAAACACCACTTATTATGTATTATCATAGTTGAATTTTCTTTCTTCCAGGTAGTCTTGATTCTTTTGACCTAGAGAATCTTATTACAAAAATATACCCTCGAATGCTTATACTCGTACTGTTCACCAATAAACTAATTGACTATGATAAATACCAGAAATACCCATAAACTAAGAATGTCTACTTACAGTAAGCTGTTATTTTATTCCAGATTTTGAAGTGCACTTATTTTCATATCAATAACAGCTACTAACTGCGTTCCACCGTGTCTGTCGATTTATCCTTGTTGACAACTGAAAACCTTCTTCAAAGGACGCGCGATCGCGAACTAAACTGGCCGGCCAACTGCAAACAAGCGACAGCGACTGTCCAGCCAGCCGGTTAACCAGGGTTGTCAAATATCACTTTTAATGTTATTTTATAACTGAACTGTTTATTATCTGCTCTCAGTATCCCCCTTTTTATGTGAATACTGCGGAAGGGTCCCAACTGTTCGGAGTCAGTGAGTGTTGTGAAGGTGAAGGGAGTGTTGTGAAGGTGAAGGGAGTGTTGTGAAGGTGAAGGGAGTGTTGTGAAGGTGAAGGGAGTGTTGTGAAGGTGAAGGGAGTGGAGATGGGAAAGAGATGGAAAAGAAGAAGTTTGGTCAGTAGTTTCCCATTTATTTGTTTACTAAAAGTATCGCAAGCAACGTTTGGATTATGTATGGTTATGACCCGGGCGACAATGAGGGTATCTACCACTCTGGTCTACCACGAAAGCCGGAAAGTTCAAACGATTCCAGGTTTTTATGAACCATATCGATAATTAGTCGACATTCACTAGCATGATCTGAAATCGCCAATGTCATGACAAATAACGTCGACTAAAATGTGATTAGTTTGTCGAGTTAGTATTGTCATAGTGAGAGAACCGCTTTCAGGATGGATACACAGTTTTACCGAAATGACTTTAGCTATTTTTAGTGAATAATGGCACTCTAGCGACCGGAAAAGTAGCCTAATTTCAACATTTATTTAGGGTAAGGGTTTATATTCATGTTCTTAATCAATATAGACCATACGGCGAATGTAATACAAGGCTGATTTTAAACGTTTATTATACATACTTCAAGTAAATTAACATTTTTTACAAATTGGCGGCGGCATGCATTCACCAAAGTAAGTTCACTTTCATTTCGCGCCCAGAAAGTTTTTTCCCTAATTTTTTTACTTGGAACAAAAAACCAAAAAGTTTTCAGCTCTACGTAAAATTATCTCGAGAAGTAGGCACTAACGTAAACTATAATTTTTTGTAAATTGGCGTAAGTTTAAAGAAATTTATTTTTTGTCATATGTTTCCTGAATATTATTTTTTTTAAATGCAACGAAATGTGAACCTACTAGGTACTTTCCGAGGTAATTTAAATTACCCAAAGTTAATCAAATTTAGTCAAATTCATAAACCTGTATAAATAATATTTCTCTAGGATATAAATGCGTAAATTAAAATAATATATGAAATCGCAGGGTAACCCTACAAGTTGCATAACCGCATCGAGAAATGATAATTTAACCGTTGCATCAGCTTGTTTTCTTGCCGTGCATTCAGAAGTGTAAATAATAGTATGCACGCACCGTGCACCGTGCACCGTGCACTAAGCAGTGAATCAGCGAGGTGCATTGTACGTGGGTACACTTACCATGACACGAGCTGCTTGACCTTGTGACCTTGTGAAATAAAAAAACCTATTTTGTGTCCTTCAAATTATTATATTGTAGTGCACTTTATTTAACTACTCGTTTTTAAGTTTCGTTTTTACTCTTGTTTAAGACTAGTTTTACGTCAAAGATATCTTTACGCATAAGTAGCAGGTCCAAGCAACACTTTACAGGGGTTTAATTTATGTTACTTTTTTAATACCAACTTTAGATGAACAGAACAATTATTTCTAGATTCAGTTATGAAAGCTGCTATTCAGAATTACATTTTTTAGGTTTAGGATGACAGTATTTCCATTTTGTTTTTTATGTGATAATACATCAATGAACGAATGATTAAAATGGAATCTTGGAGTTCGGTGGCACTCACGCATACACACGAACAGACACGGCTTACAATATTTTATTTTTACAACGAGCATAACAATTTTTTTAATTCATCCCTAAAAGTTCAGGCATCTATCTCATTATACATTTTAGTCCTCTATACATTTATCAGTTCTTTGACCATGTTTTCCTCATATGTGGCAATATAATCCTCTTTACATTTCTGGTTTCATAATTATGTGTATTTGTATTCAAAACAATTTCATCCATGAAGTTTTTTGACATATGCTATTCATAATTACACATTAGCGGTCTGTTTTTTATTGGAATCCAATTTAGGCTGACGTAAGCCATAGTTTAGTTGGTCTCTCAGAAGCTGCATGAAGAAAACTTACTGATATGAAATATTGTTCATTTATTAAAAATCTGGTCAAATTATTAGTTTCCCTGTTAAATATAGGTCTGGAGGCCTATGACTAATGAATTGACAAATTTCATAAAAAAATATCAGTAAAACACGTATGTGTTATGAGGAAGTCGGAACACGTGTTCTTGAAAATAATAGTATTTTCGCATCTCGTCCATTATATTTATTCGGACAAGGCCACCTGTGTGAACACGTGTTCAGATATATTCTGAATGACTAATATTTTACTAGGAAACGATCATGCACACACATTTTAACCGTATAGTTGTAGTTAAAAAAGCCGTATTATTTTTTCTACGTACACCGTAGATACTTTAATAGACAACAACTGTTAGCTCTATACAAATCTAACAAAAAAGATTTATTTGGCAGCCCTCTTGTCTGGAGCCCCAAAAATAACTGAAAACCCCTTGAATTTGTGCGGAAACATCAATTTTTTTAGCGTTGGCGAGCATTTTAATTCAATCAATCGTCATTGATCCCTTCGGCACCGGTCCACAGTCGGGAAACACGCCATGAGCGCGCCCAACATTCGTAAACGATTGAAATTATCTCTCACATGAGAACGGGTCGTTTCTATCTTCATCATCTCCAAAGTTGACATAGTCCCTTAGGAAAATTATTCTCCTTCGGGCCACCTGTGTTGATGTAAAAAAAGCGTGATGTATTAGTCGGTAATCGGAGGTGCTGCTGGAATAAGCTCCACGCAACACACCCGATGGACCAGTCCCAGAACTATGTTTATTTTTATTTTTTTTATTGTTGATACATTATTTTACAATTATTTCATATTTTAATTCAGTAATGTTAATTGCAATGTTACAATTATCTTTTTATGCATCCGCCAAGCTTGATAGACAGTATTCCTCGATGTTTTAAACCTGGACTTCTGGACTTAAGGCGAAGCTTAGTGCTAAATCACTATTTTGATTAATCTTTATAACGACTTGGTGTACATTATGAATACCAAAAAATATGCTTTAGATAAATTGAAGGTTTTCCTATCGTTTCGCTTGAGTAGAATACAAATATAAAAATAAATTACTCAATAAAAAATATAAATGTAAACTACAATTTTTTTTTTCAATAGAAATGTATGAACGCGTAAAGGAAACAACTTTTAAAAAATACAGTATAATAGCTAATATTATCTGTGACAGTTTCACTTGATTAACTTTTTTTCTTTCTTATAAAATTATTTACAAAATAAATAAAAAACAGTTTTGTGCTTGAAATCGAACGTTTCTAGACTCCGTTTGTCAAGCGATTTAATGCCTATTACCTAGAATATAAGGTATACTAAGAATATAAGTACACATTTTTGGCAAAAATTAATGACCTTCGCATCATTTGCGACTCTAAATTAAACTTTATATCTCACATTAACTTAATTAATAATAAGGGAATGAAAATGTTTGGGTTCATTATTTGAAACTCCGGAGGCGTCAGGAATATTTCAACCTTGAAAATTTTGTAAACATCTTTAGTTCGAAGTCAAGTCGAATATAACTCCTCGATCTGGCCAATTTTAAAATACACTCAGATTCAACCAAAAAAAATCAACACAAATTCCTAAGACACATTAATTTTAAACTCGGTATTCCCGTTGAAAGCATAAACTAAAATTATATAATGACAAAATTTAATTTACTATAACTCTCAGTTCGTAGAATTATATCCGACTATATATTTATGTTCAAAATTGTAAATGTTAGTGTAGACAGCCTTGATTTAATTAACCTCATAGAAATTCATATACCTACAAGAGCCGCTCGTTATAAAATCCTGTTTAAATGTAACAATTCCAGCACTGAGCATTTCAAACACTCGCATTTACCTAGATTACATGAAGTTAGTAATAGGTACGCAGATGTAGCGGATCTGTTTAACTGCACAGAAGCTAGGTACAAAAAGGCTATACTATCATATCTTTGAAATCATTATTAATTAAACCTTAGTCTACTCATACTTGTTTATAATATGTTGTATGTACTTAATCTCCTTCTAGAGCGTGTATTAATTTTATACTTTCTGTCGTCATTTTATGATCAAATGCCACAGTTAATTGTTATTTTTGTTTAAAATATTACTAGCGTTTGATGATGCTTGTATTCTGTGACATGTAGGTAATTATTGTGTATGGTATATTTATACCGTGAATATCAAATCAATAAATCTTGCAACAACTATGCCGGTCCTCGTGACCTTATGGATGTAGGGTAGGTAGGACAATTGCAGGATTTGATATTGGTATTTCCTATCCACCAAGTTTTTGCGAATGCTTACCAATAATTCCATACATATTGCGTGAACAAGACGCTTAGATGGTTTGTGCATGTATAGCGGATGTACGAAAAGAGTGCATGGAGATAATGAGGAGAGTAAGTAATATATAGAAATTGTTTGGAGGTTAGGACTTGAAAGAGGCGAGTACTCAAATGATGAAATTGAACAAACTTTAAACATTTCTTCTTTAGAAAAACGTAGAAAAGACTAATCTAATTTGCATATTCAAAATTATCAACAGTAACACTGACACACCTGCTTTGTTGCAACTTATCCAGTTCAACATCCTTTCCCGTAGACTCAGAAATAATGAATTACTGTTCCTCAATCAACATTCCACTAATTCCCATTTTCCTTTGTCCAGAATGTCGGGACTTGTCAACTCACCGTCAAGTCAAAGCATTGAATTTTTTGGTGTAAGCCTGAATGAATTTCGACAGTCGATACGTAATTTTTAAAGACGTTTAAACCTTCTTCGTGCATTGTAATTGTAATTGTCTTGTAACACTTGTAATTGTCTTCTATCTGTACTTTTTATATTATATGTATATTGACATTGCTCATCATTTATATATGCTCTCCTTCCACTGCAATCTCTGTTTCTTATTCGTGTAAAAATATATTATATGTTAATGGACTATTTATCCGTAAATAAATAAATAATGATTCTTAGAAGAAGTCTTATTCCACATTAGCAGGACGCGTACAAATGCTGGTGTCAGGGATCCAATCAGAAGAATGTGCGAATCACTTAATCAGAATCAAAACCTCAAGGACTCTGACTTATTTTTTGATACACGCACTACTTTTAGTAGAAAAATGAAGACTGTTTTCCTACAAAGTTCAAAGTAAACAACTTAGACATACTTCGTTTAAATATATTTATATATTTTTTACTTTCTGTTTAACATTGTTTATCTATTTATATATATATATATTTTTTTGTTTTACCCTCTAAATTTTTTCAAAAATAATTTGTAAATTCTTAAAAGGATATTGCACATTTCTTTCATATCTCTATTTGTAAAATAATATTCTTATGTATATATTTTTCCCCTATTTATAAGTGAAAATATTTGTAAATGTTTTCTGCTGTTTAAGTTAATTCGTGAGAAATAGTTTGGATGCAGGTGAATTCTCTAGTTGATGTTTCGTATATATTTTTGTCAATTGATATCTGTATCTGTTTTTTCTCCTTAATAAAAAAAAAAAAAAATAAAATAAAATAAAAAAAAAGTCGGGGACGCCCGCGTAAGACATGGCGTGATTAATTGAACCAAATACTTGAATGATGTCTAGGGTCAGAATAAAGGAAGGGTATCTATGAATGTGAATAAAGCAAATAGTGTGTGCCAAGAAAGTGCCAAGCTATGACATTATAAAAGAAAATTCAAGTAAGGTGCTAATACCGCGTTGTTTAGCGGTCCATCCTCTCTGCCTGACCCTGCAAGAAACGGTGTGATTTTCTGTCTTTTTCATTTTCATACAAGACTCCTGAGAAGGAAGAGGACGAACGTCAAATTACGTCCATACGAACTCTCGCTGGGAATAATTTACTGAAAGTCTTTCGCCCACCAAACATGTTATCATTTCAGTTTTGATTGGTGAAAACTTCCGCAAGTGTTTACTATTATCTACCTTTAAACATTACAATTATTTACACAACCATGTTTGCGAATGGTTTGTTTATAACAAGATTGTGTGTTGTGTAAATATCGTTTACAGATAACGTGTTATTCGTGCTGAATTTTCGTTGCCAGATTTGTTCACGGGTAGGTAAGTCTTTTTTTTAAGTTTTACAAGCATGACAGACAAATAATTTATTTAGATAAGTCCTCTTCATGGCAAAAATATTTTCCATTTTTTATGATGGTAGTAAACGAGTAGAAATTTTAATATGTAATAGGTTTATGTATTACAAAACTGTTGCTGTCACTGTCCGTCCAACTGTTGCTTTTAACCCCCGAATACTGAGCGAATGGGACAACTGCACCTCAGGCTGATTGATATCTATCTATGTATTTCATTGATGTGTTGAATTTAGTCAATGATCTATCTTCTATCTATGTAAATTCTAAAAATTTAAATGTTCGTTCGTTCAAAATCTTCTCCGAACGTTCGTCACCGATTGCTTTGAAATATTGACACAACGTCATATTCGAATATGCGTGTGTTTTATATACCTATATTATATAGATGTCACCTGTGACTGGTAAAAACATGCTTTTTAGCCGACTGTGACAGGTAAAAACATGATTTTTTTAAACAACGCCATCTGTTTGACGTAAAAGCAACACGCCCTGTTGTTTCTCTATCGGCACAGACTGACTGAGCAACAGCAACGCGTGGCGGGGTACAGTTAGTCTTAAAATAAAAAATTAAATGTTCATTTGTTCAAAATCTTAAATTTCCGAAAGTTCTTTTTTTGACATAACGTTGCATACGCGTGTGTTTTTACATACCTATATACCTATAATATATATGTATGTCACCTGTGACAGGTAAAACCATGATTTAAAAAAAAATAGTGTCTTCTGTTGGACAAAAATTCTTTTTTTAAACGGACGTAGCAACGCGCGCTATTGTTTCTCTATCTGCACAGAAAGACTGAGCCACAGCAATGCTTGGCGGGGTACAGCTAGTACCTATATCAAAATAACTAACGTTTAGTATTCCCCTGTTTTCTCCTCCAAAACTGGACTGATATTAATTTTTATTCAACAAATATATTAAGTTTTGCTTTTTTTAAAATACATTGACGAATTTGTATACCGAACGACTATTGATTGCGTTCAAAGTAGGTAATTAAGGATTTTGGAGATCCTCAACTCCTATAAAAAGCAACTAATAAAAAAAGCAAAATGTAGCGATATGGCAGTGATCGATATGTGTATTAAAAACTATTTATTATTTTAGTGTCGAAATCCATTCAAATTCAGTTAAATTGGGTAATATGTTTGTAAGGACAAAACGGAGACGTTCACAAATATGTAGCAATCCTTGCTTACACTGATAGTCACAAATGATTTCATACACTTTAAGTTACAGCTAAATACCAAAAATCTCTTAATTATTTATTTCGTATTTGGGTGTATGTGTATTGTGCATTGTTTGGGCGGTCTGGACAGAAGTATTGACAATAACCAATTTATTGATATTGATCGTCTCGGGGGCGCGTTATAAGTGTGTTCTTTATCGATTTGAAAGAAAACTAATGTCGCCACATCAGACGTTTTGACTCCTAGGCCCCAGATATGCCAATGAAATTGAATATCTGTTTGAGAAATTAATTCAATTTGGGAGGCGGGCATGGGTACAGTCGCTCCGGAAACTATTTATTGGATAACACATATGCCACGTGATTCGCTACGTTTGATGACTTAGCAGGGGTGCCCGGGATCTTGGGGTGAGGTTTGTCTAGGTCCTGGCGGCGGATGCGTTTGACCACCTACTGCGTGTCGGATCGGATCGGGAGAGGCTGGTTGGGGGAGACCTTTTGACCTCTCCAGCTGAGCTCTCTCTCGACCCATCACTTTGCACCGCAGTGCGACGGATGAATTGATCACTCCTGGATACATTTACCCCCAGATTCCTACTCAGCATCTTACTTTTTTCCTTCCTTTCCCGAAAAGACCCTCCACACATCATTCCCAAAGATGCCATAGTTTGCATATTTCATCAATTTGACATGAAGTTGATAAATATGAGGTAAATTCAGACACCACACAGACATGCCCTAATCACACTTCTATCAATTTATCTTATCAATTAAATTTACTAATAATAGTAGTATATAATCATAATTTTTAGTACATTTAATATCAACAACTCTCTATTGAAATATTAAAGAGATAAAAACACAGAAAATAAAGGTAATAAAGGACAAGTCTTACCGGGCTTGGCATTTCCACAAATTAGCTAATATATGGGAAATAATTAAATATAACATTAGTAATTATAAATGGGAGTTAAATACAGGGTGTTGTCCAGGGGTTTATTAAGGGATATTATGTCCCATATTATATAAAATACCTCGATAGAACGCTTGGTTCCCAGAATCAACTTCACACCATCTAACTATCCCAAATGGATATTATATCCCATATTATATAAAATACCTAGATAGAACGCTTTGTTCCCAGAGTCAACTTCATACCATCTAACTATCCCAAATGAATATTATATCCCATATTATATAAAATACCTCGATAGAACGCTTTGTTCACAGGGTCAACTTCACACCATCTGACAATACCAAATGGATATTATATAAAATACCTCGATAGAACGCTTTCTTCCCAGAGTCAACTTCATACCATCTAAACATCCCAAATGGATATTATGTCCCATATTATATAAAATACCTCGATAGAACGCTTGGTTCCCAGAGTCAACTTCACACAATCTAACTATTCCAAATGGATATTATATCCCATATTATATAAAATAACTCGATAGCACGCTTTGTTCCCAGGGTCAACTTCACACCATCTAACCATCCCAAATGGATATTACGATTATATCCCATATTATGTAAAATACCTCAATAGAACGCTTTGTTCCCAGGGTCAACTTCACACCATCTAATTGTCCCAAATGGATATTATATCACAAAATCCCGAGAGAAATTGCTGTGATAGAAAATATTAATAAGTTCAAAAATGAATTAAGAAAATATGTCTATCTCAATTATTAATGTTTCTTTTTTTGTGACTTTATTGAAATATTTAAAGAAAGATTATGTTTGCCAAACAATGTACATGTTTATATGTTTATAAAACTATTAGCACACACGAAGATGTGAGCTAACTTAAGATTAATAAATAAATAAATAAATATTATTTAAAAATAAAACTGATAAGAACAGCCGAAGAAAAAGTTTTCCTGCCTACCATTGGGTGTTTTCGTGCCAAGATAATAGAAAAACTAATTAATCACAAAAATACTATCTTTTATTTTTTTAATGTAATATAAGGAATACATAAATATTTAACAATATTACATTTTAGATCATCATTGGTTATGTATACCTTATCAAAAAAGGGAATTTCTTGTGTCTGATAAGGGAGTCACGATTCTTACATAGGATTTATGTTGTAATTATATTTTTGTATAGAATATAGATTTTTCAATGTAATGTTTAATTTGAGATTTTTTTGAAAAAAAAGTTTTTTTTTTCTGATTGCTTGATAATACATCCATATTAACATACCAGAAATCCTAACGATTACATAAATTTTAATAAATTACGAAAACAGCGTGAAGAATTATTAATAAAATGCTATATCTAGTGATTATGTTAACCTAAAAGAAAAAAAGGTACAGCAAAATTTAAAAAAATCATGTAGTTATGCATGTTTTATTTATATGTACATATATATAAACCTTCCGGAATGAATTCTCTAAATGATAACGACTTAAAAATATTTAAAGAATACGAAATGTATACGATTGCCAAATTTTACAGACTAACTTAGATCAACTTCATCAATGGTGTGAACTAAATGCTTTTTTTAACATTCATAAATGTTACAAGAAAATCTTACAAGAATATACACTAAATGATATTAAATTAATACCAGCGTGACAAATTCGTGACTTGGGTGTAATATTCGATGAAAACTTGACATTCATTGCACACATTAACTATATAACTAATAAGACTTTTAAGACTTCGTTTTTTAAAGAGTTCAGCACAAATTTTTTAGGTACGTAAATTTTAAGGTCAAAATTCAAATTGAATACATTAATTATGTCAGTTTGATGAATCAATTTCATCTAATAACACTGTCTGACAGGAGAATTAACAACTTAATTATCCTGCCATCACTACCACTATTGAATTCCATATGTCGACTAGGAACACAGGACAAAATGTAACATTCTTCTGCAATACATAAACAACAAACTATCAGACACGCTCACTAACCAATAGGATGCATGATCTGGGCAAGAAGTCTGGGGGTACGATTGATATATGTATTGAATATATTTATAGAACTAAGCGTAATCTCTACCTGCACTTTGTTGAATTATAGTTGCATTGGTTGTGTGGTTTTAGTGATTTGTCTTATATGTAGTACTGTTCTGGTTTATATATTATTCGATGTTACTGTTAAATGTTTTACCAATATTGTTTCATATTCAGTTTACAGTTATATTATACTTTAAAAAAATTGGATGATTTTCGATAGCTCACTAGGTATATTCTGTTCTTAAAATCCACGTAATAATTCACAGTCGGTCACTTAACATGGCTAAAGCCATTTCAGTGATACTTTGTTTTTTGAATGCTGGTTTTCACCAAGGCGATACTGTGAATATTATATTTACCACTACCGCAAATGTAAATCATTTATTGCATTATAATTAATAACTTATAATTTATAATAATTCACTCTAAATACATTTCTGTATTTTTATCTAACTAACTAACCATCACGCCGTTTCCCCGCAGGGGTAGGCAGAGAGGATAGACCGCCAAACAACTCGGTCTTGGCACACACTTCTTGCCGCATTCACATTCATACATACTCTTTCATTATTCTAACTCTTGACATGGCCCGACTCAAGTTTCTATATATCTATCAAGTATGCCATGTCTTCCTCGGGCGTCCCCGACTTCTGCTACCATTCATATTTGCATCGTATATATATATATATATATATATATATATATATATGCCCAAGCCATCTAAACGTCCCTT
This sequence comes from Hesperophylax consimilis, assembly GCF_061612785.1. Taxonomy (NCBI): domain Eukaryota; kingdom Metazoa; phylum Arthropoda; class Insecta; order Trichoptera; family Limnephilidae; genus Hesperophylax; species Hesperophylax consimilis. The sequence continues at coordinate 1,154,957 of NC_142857.1, forward strand.
TCTTGATCTTACTCACTACGCCTACATCAGCCTTGCACTATTTGCGGATCTCCACATTTCTCACACGATCATGCATGGTTTTACCACAGATAAGCCTCAGGAATCTCATTTCTACAGCATTCAGTCCACTTTCATCCTTTCTCAGCCATTTCCATGCCTCACTTCCGTACATCAGGGTAGGTACCAGCACTCCCTCTATATTTTTACATAATCACAAATCAGAAAAAATAAATTTGTATTATTTAAAAGGTTAAAATAATTACACAAAGCCCAAAAATATAATCCTACGAAATAAATGTAATAATGCTAGGTTTCTCCTGTAATACAGATATTGCAGGAGACACCTACCTCTGTAGGTACATACTGACTGGGTACAGACCCAAATAGCGGAATGAGAATAAGAAAGTAAATATATAAATTCCTATTTAGTCATCAAATGTTAATTAATTTCATAGTCCTCATATTGTGTTCCCCTACATGTGATTCGACCAGTCTTCTTTGATCATGTCGGCTGCTTTCTCACCGATCATGATGCATGCTGCATTGGTGTTGGCACTGACTATGTCAGGCATGATGCTGGCGTCAGCCACTCGAAGTCCTTCAACTCCGATGACCTTCAATCTTGGGTCGACGACTGCAGAGCTGTCTGAAGGAACACCCATCTTCACGGTGCCTACGGGATGGTACAAGCTGATGGTGGAATATTTGATGATACATCTCCAATACTCGTCAGTCTTGAATTCAAACTGAGCACATGCCTCCACCTCTAACCTTTCCACTTTAGCGTTCATCTTGCGGAACACATCAGTATTCTCAAAACTCGAAGCTTCTTTCATTCCTCGTATCATAGTCTCTATATCTTCTTCTTCTTTATAGTAATTGGCGTATATTAAAGGTTTATCAAGCTGATTTTTACTGTTGAGTAAGATCTCGCCCTTTGACTTGGGTTTTAGCAGTGCTACTGTAGTCGTTAACACATCTTTATCAATTTTATGAAACGCTGTTAAAAATTCATCACTCATTCCATTACTCTTCCAAAATAGGTCACTTCCTCCCGCGGGCGTCACTATAAAGTGATTTTGAATATCACGATCGGGGGAACAATCTTTTTTGTATTAATAAATGCTACTTTAGTCACTTCAAATGACCTAAGGGAGCCCTCTCTCGTTGTCAAGTACTGCGTCATCGAAATATTCCTGTTTGTCTGTTGTGTACTATTTATTGGCAATGAGAACATCACGTGGGAGGTCACGTGATCTTGCAAATTTTGGCCTACGGGTAAGTCAGCTATAACATCTATTCCGACATCTTGTAAGTGGTTCCTTGGTCCTACCCCCGATAACATCAACAGTTGAGGAGAGTTTATGGCCCCAGCTGAGAGTATGACCTCCTTCGTTGCTTTGACGGAGATCTCTTCCCCATTTCGAAATTGAAATTGGATTCCTTCTACTTTCTTCCCATTTGTATCGAATAATATTTTTGTGACCTGAGCATTTTTAACTACGTGCAAATTATTTCTGCCTTTCGCTGGTGTCAAAAATGCGGCTGCTGGAGAATTACTCACTCCATCCTTTACCGTGGCTTGTGTTCCGAAGATTCCCAAAGTCTTGTCAGCATTTATATCAGACACAACTGAATATCCAATTTCTATTGCCGCAGTCAATATTTTATCTCCGATGTCCGAAAGTGCTCGATTTTCCTCAAGGTTTAAGTATCCCCCTGTTCCGTGGTACTTATTGAAGCTTGGTGTTTTCTTTATATTTTCATCTTCCATATTCTCACTCTTTATAAAATATTTCAAAACGCTATCGTAACCCCAGCCCGTGTTCCCATTACTTTCCCAGTCATCGTAATCTTTACGAGTTCCCCTGATGTGGAACATACCGTTTATCGCGCCCGATCCTCCTAGAACTTTTCCTCTGGGCCAGTAACACCGTTGATCTTTGGAGCCGAGGCAAGAATTGGGTTCCTTATTTGTTTTGTATTGCCAATCAATATCCGTATTAAAGGTCGTGATATATAAACGAGGAACCTGAAATTATTAGTCCAAATTACACTTTTGCAATGAAGAGGAAGTGTATTCATAATTTTGTGATAATTTTACATCGCTACAGTAATACTTCGTGACTCCCGATATACACATGCAACCTTTCAAAAACTCCCTCTTTTGCATATCGAAAAAAATAGACTTTGAAAGATTTGTAGTATATAGTATGGGAGAAACTGCGTAATGGTTATCAGCACTAAGAAACAGAAACACATTTCATTAAATTTATACTAATTCTGCCTTTATTACCTGACTTTCTGCTGGTGGATCATCACCAGCTTCCAAAAGTAACACTTTCCAGTTTTCAATTTCAGACAGCCTGTTGGCTATAACAGAACCAGCGGATCCTGCTCCCACCACTATGAAATCATACTCCTGTATATCTGGAAAGAAAGAAAACAGGTACATTGTTGGATATGATGTAGGTTTCCCTCTTCCAACATGTTGTTTGAGTTATTGTGCCGGGTAACCCTTCCGCCTCTTTCTTGAGCCAACGTTTCGGATTCCTTACAGTAGCAATAGGTAGCCCAGTCACTGGAAAGAAAAGATAATCTCCTAATTTATCAACCTTTAACCACAGTTAACTCATGAAAAGGGAGAATTTTTACATGGCACTGTTTACAAATATATTGTATTGTAAAGTAAAATTGTAACTTTCCGGATAGCCTTGCGGGTCTACCACCCATCTTTACAGATGGACACTGTAAAAGTATCTGCCTGGTCACTTGCACATGTGAATCCCCCCGTTGAGTTGCCAGGAATATCCGGTACCGTAAAATGTACGTAACGTGTGTTAATGATGCAGAAATTGGGACTAAGCTGTGCTGTAGACTAATTCAAATCAAAGGACACACTATTTAAGTGTGTTCACTCTAAGAGCTCTCCGCGGACGAATGGCGCGTTACTAGGAATATTTCTCCTTCAGATTGTAGATAAGCTTAACTAGCATCCAGTAACGTTACAGCCTCTGTGAGTAAATGATGCAGAAATTGGGACTATTCTGTGCTGTAGACTAATTCAAATGAATGGACACACTATTGAAGTGTGTTCACTTTAAGAGCTGTCCGCGGACGAATTGATGATGAATGGCGCGTTGCTAGGAATATTTCTCCTTCAGATTGTAGATAACTAGCATCCGGTAACGTTTCAGCCTCTGTCTGTAAATGATGCAGAAATTGGGACTATGCTGTGCTTTAGACTAATTAAAAACCAAGGGATACATTCTTGATAAGTGTTTACTTTTAGAGCTCTTCGTGGACGACCTGATGCTGAATGACGCGAAATCCGCCCAGAAAAAAAAGATGAAACACCTATCAAGGGGGAAGGTGAAGTTTATGATGTGAGATATCTGAATCAAATGGGACCAGTCCCAAGTATCAATATTTGGTGGGATAAGACAAGTTTTTCGTACTAATAAACATGAACAGAACAGAGGTTTACCCCTACAAGTGTCTTCCGCCCCTTTATTTAGGGGGAATCTACAGATCATATCAAACCATATTTTACTTGTATTATTGAGGAATAACTCCGCCCTGTCGGGGGGCCACTGGGGGGGATCCACCAGAAGACAGCTGGCCACCATGAGACTGCTCAGGGCTCCACTTAAAATGTTTGCGAAGACTCCCGAGCTGGTTCCGGTCGCGTTCAGACACTCCATCTCATAAAGACACTGGAAATAATCCACCATGAATCAATCTAATATCCGGGTTAAATCTTCTCCACAGGTAAAACTAAACCCTTCCACACACTTTTCCACAAATGATCATCTAGTCAATCCACATTATGCAAGTGCATTATATAAGCATAATAAATACGAGAACAGCACGTCAATTATTAATAATTTATTAAATATTATTATTTAATTTTATATTTCTTCTACGAGTATGTCTGATAAAATCGCAAAGATACCCTTTTGCACCATTTTTCACATTACAGCTCCTTCTTACCCCTTATATGTTAAAAATGTTTAATGTAAGAAGTAGATGTTATTAGAGGCGGTAAAGAGAAACATCAATATTACGAAGCATTCTGTTTTTGACTGAGCTTAGTTAAATCCCGTTTTAACTCGACCGCTTGGCATTTAATCTGTCTGTAAATTTATTTGTACGTTCTTATATTGACTAGATGGCTAACTTTGACTAGTTGGCTAATTTTGTTTGAACTTTTCAATATTATGGTACCTGCCTGCCTGAAAAATGTTTGAAAAAAGAATTTTCATTGTGAGGTCACTTCTTTGGACAAATTGTATAATTCATTATTTGATATTAAAAAAAACGGTTACGTAAAATATTATATGGTTTATAATTACATAAATAAGTGATTAGTTATCCCTCGTAACATTCAACAAAAGCAATTTTTTCGATGAATTTGTGAAAAAAGCTGTGAATTGCAATGCCCCAATATTATATATATTCTAATGCTAGCGGTCTATTAAAACATTTTAAAATTATTACTTCTTCTTACTATTAGATTCTTCCGCGCCCCTTAGACGTTTGTGTGGTAAAACCGGTCTAGAGTCTAGTCTAAGACCGTTTTAACCAAACAAAAGCCACTGTAATAAGTTTTTCACCGTTCTTTTTTTTATATATTAACTCCACACAGGAGGCCCTGAAGAAAATAATTTCCCTCAGGGCCTATGTCATCTTTGGAGATGCTGTGTGGAGGGTCTTTTTGTGGAGAGGAAGGAGTGAACATGGGTCTTGAAGAGTCCCAAGTTGTAGGAGGGAGGAAACACAGAGGCCGGCAGTTCGTTCCACAGCCGAGCTGCTGATACAAATCATCCAATAAATAAATAAATAAATCTCGATAGAACGCTTTGTTCCCAGGGTCATCTTCACACCATCTAACTATCCCAAATGGATATTATATCCCATATTATATAAAAATAAAACCGAAGTGAAGAAAAACCGAAGAAAGGTTTTTCCTGCCTGCCATTGGGTGTTTACGAAAACGTGTCACGAGCCAAGATAGTACAAACAATTATTAATCACAATAAATACATCCACAGAATATATAAACATTCCAGAAATCCTAATGATTATATAACTTTTACTAAATTACGAAAACAGTGTAAAGAATTATCAATAATGTTTTTTTTTTTTATGTGACACCTCACAAGAGTGTCCCTGCCTGTGTAGTGTACAGACAGGGAAACTATGTCACCACCCAGTTGGGCGGCGTTGTGAGGCGGAATAAGGTAGGGGCTGTACGAAGGGATTTGTTAAAGCGGGCCTTGAAGAGGCTCGGATTATAGGAGGGAGGAAAAACAGATGCCGGTAGCTCGTTCCACATACGAGCCGACTTACACAAAAACGAGTCGTAAAAACGGCCCGTTCTCATGAAGCCAACGTCAACCGTGAACGGGTGTTCAGTTCGTGTCCGTCGAGTTTCGAGCACGTGCACTGGTGCATCAGAAATCAATGCTGCTAGCTCCTTGGAGCAGGCTCCATTGAAATACCTGTAGAACAGACACAGCATGCCTACATTGCGTCTATGTATTAGAGAAGGCAATCGGTCTGTTAACAACGGATTGTCAATCAGACGGATCGCTCTCCTTTGCACAGATTCAAGCAGGTTTATTAAGTATTTTGGGGCACCAGCCCAAAGGTGGCTCCCAAATTCAATAGTTGGGCGGACTTGAGACTTGTACAGGGTCAGCAGCTGGTCACTGTTGAAGAATCTCCTAACCCTTGTTACGTAATACAGTCTCCCTACTAATTAAAAGGATGGTCACCCTACTTTAAAAAGAGCTTTGGTCACCCTACCCCTTGCCAGATGGTCGCGGCGTACGTGACAGACCACCCACACAGCGACCGCTCGGTAGCTTGGTCGCAACACGCCGCGCCAGCAGTCAAGATCCGACCTTGGTTGGAACAACAGTGTCTCTCGCGGAGCAAACTGCTAAGCTCGCCAACATGGCGTGCATAATTACGCGATATTAGACGCGATCTTGTTCCAGTTTTAAACTAAATGCATTGCGCTACCAAATCGAAAACATGTTTCATACCTCAACTCAAACTGTACTCAATGGAGTCTCGCTTCCGGTAAATTCCTCGCGCGTGACGATACCAAAACTACCGCTGCTTCTCCCGGAAGCGCGGGTATCTCCAGCTCGACACGTCAGGCCAACCCCTCATCAGAACCCTGGATACCCGTAAGTTTTTTCGGCATACCCTTTCTTGTGTTCAATTGTTAACTTCATGTAAAATCCTCGTTTCATCCGGTCGTCACAGAGAGAGAAGAGAGTAGAGATCCAATTTAACCCTGTGTTTCTTTAGAAGATGATTAATATACCTTGTGCCTGTTACTCCTGTGTTATCATTTTGTGTTGGCCCTTCCAAACTCCTGACCGATGGACGAAGTAATGAATAAAGAAGTTCCTCACCCCTGATTGTATCCGAGTCTCATCTGCTTACCCTTTCACTGAGCTAGCCATTTTATAACCCTGGTTCGACTCCAGGTGTTGGGTACCGTAACATAGCACCCTGTACAAGACACCCAACTTTTTGGAGGCCTGATTTACTCGGGCTTCTATGGATCCCCGATACTTGAGCTGGTCTGATATAGTAACTCCAAGCATTTCAATGGAGTCTTTATTGGGGAGAGTGCTCCCATCAAATTGCACCAGACAGTCATTGATCTCCCTCTTTGCTGAAATCAGACGCGCTTGGGTTTTTGAGACGTTGAAACTGACCAAGTTAGCCTTACCCCAGGCACGAACCATCTCGAGGTGGTGGTCAATTTTTTGCTTCAAAACTTCCCGAGCTGTTCGGACATCATAGGTGGAAGGGGGCCTATCAAAAAGATAACCCTCGTGAACGGTGCTGTCATCAGCGTAGCAGTGAATTGGTGCACATTCAACGAGATCGTTGATGTGCAATAAAAACAGCGTCGGAGACAGCACAGATCCTTGTGGCACCCCCGCATTGATTTGGTGCGGTGAGGAAGAAGAGCCGTCAACCACGGTTTGAATTGTTCTTCCCCTCAGAAAGTCCGCAATCCAACTATGAAGGGTTGGGTGGATCCCATACGATGGTAACTTCCCGATAAGCGCCCGGTGCCAGACTCTGTCAAAGGCTTTGGAGATATCCAACCCAACGGTTTGAGTTTCACCAAAACGTTCCATGTACCGCCCCCAAATATGCGTCACTTATCCGAGTAGATCGCCACACGATCGATTTCGACGAAATCCATATTGCCGATCGCTTAGGATATTGTTATTCTCGAGATATGTGAGCAATTTGTTGCTAACCACCCTTTCTAATACCTTCGAGAGTATGGAAGTGATGGCTATGGGGCGGTAGTTAGAAGGGTCGGAGCGGTCCTCCTTTTTTGGGATTGGGTGGACGATTGCCTTTTTCCAAAGATCTGGCACCTTTCCACCTTTGAGAGAAAGCCTAAATAATTTCGCGAGCACTGGTGTCATTTCTGCAGAACACCTCTTGAGGACCAAGGCAGGTATTCCGTCCAGCCCACTGGCTTTGTCGACTTTCAGCTCGTTCAAGACTCGGAAAACCTCTCTGTTCCGGATCTTCGGTTCCTCCATTTGAAAACCGCAGTGCGGAATGGAAGGGGGAGTCTCTTCGTTATCTTGAAGAGTTGAGTTTTCCGCGAAAATTTTGCCTAATAATTCAGCTTTCTCGCGGGCCGAGTTAGCCAGCCGACCATCAGACTTGGTCAGAGGTGGTAAAGTGGTTCTGCAGAAATTTCTTCCGATCGAGCTAGCGAGTGACCAGAAAGCACGGCTACCTGTGGGGCAGTCAGCCAGCTTTTTCGCAATTCTCTTTTGTCTTATATGTAGTGTTGTTGTAATTTCTTTTTTACTTTATGTTACTCTTACGTTTTTCTAATATTGCTTCATATTTATTTATTTTTTTATTTAGTTTTCTTTTTTAAATTATTACTTAATATTTTCTCATTATACTTGTAATCACAATTTTACAAATGTGTATTTTGTACCTACTTTTAAATGGATTACATCTATTAAATATTCATCAAATACATTGGGAGCTATGGTTGAATGTAAAAAAAAAAATAAAAAAAAATAAAATGCTATAGTGATTATGTTAGCCTAATCGAAAAAGATGTTCACAGATATTTATAAAAAAGTATCTTCCGGAATAAATTCTCTATATGAGAGTGAAAACCCTGTCAAAATTTGTTGCGTAGTTGAGAAGAACTAAGCGCACAAACAGACAGATGCAGAATGTAACTTTGTTTTATACTATGTAGAGATGACATTCTTGACCATTGTAATGATGAAGGAGTCCTGCTATTTGCTGACGACTTAAAAATATTTAAAGAATACGAATTTTTTAGGTACGATTGCCAAATTTTACAGACTAACTTCATTTACTTCATCAAAGGTGTGAACAAAATGCTTTTTTTTAAAACATTCATAAATGTCAAGTAATTTATTTATTTATTTGTTTGTACACGCCCAATTAGGGCTTTTACATATGATACAATTATAATACATTTGATATAATCAGAGAGTAGAAGAGATAAAACAATTAAAAATGTACCGAGTATAAAAATATTAAGTTAAAAACAACAAACAGAGTAAACTATAGGATGCACATTTCTATAACTTTAGATACATTGAAAATTATAAACATTACAAAGCTCAAGATAGACATACAGATTTAATAACAATGAATCTCAAAAAAATCAAGATAGACATACAGATTTAATAACAATGTTTTTATAGGCTGACAGACATTCAGTACCGTTGGTGTTCATGTTATATTTATTCCCTGCACTGTGCAGTCGGTTCATTACTGAATTTAATTCTGCTTTCGTACCTGCAATGTTACAATGGTAAGGTACCTTCTGACGAACCGTTCTACTAGGCACATGAAAGTCAATCAGCCTAAGGAGTTCAGGGGAGTCAAACATGTTATTAACAATTTTATAAAGAAAAAAGAGATCAGAACATATTCTTCTTTCTTTTAAAGTGGCAAGGCCCATGACTTTCAATAGTGAGGTGTAGTTAATGTTTTCAATGGGAATACCTAATCTATAATTTATGTTTCGTAAAAATTTATGTTGGACTCGCTCGATAGATTTTTCATGAACATTGTAAAATGAATTCCAAATGGTTGAGTTAAATTCTAAATGGCTTCTGACAATGGATGAATACAATATTTTTAAAGTTTTTAAATTTTTGAAATCTTTTGATGTTCTTAATATGAAACCCAACATTTGCATCGCTTTAGTGGTTATATTGTTAATGTGGGAGATAAATGTTAATTTGGTGTCAAATATTATCCCCAGGTCTTTTATTTCGGGAACAGATACTAAGACTTGATTATTCATACAGTATGTGAAAATCAATGGGTTTTTCTTCCTATAAAATTTCATGACTTGACACTTTTTTACATTAAGGGTTAATTTATTTCGGATACACCATTCAGAAAAGCTAATGAGATTTGATTGTAATAATAAGCAGTCATTAATATTGTCAATAATTCGGTAAATTTTCATATCATCTGCGAACATCAAATTAAATACACGTTTAAATACATTTGTAACGTCATTTATAAATATGTTGAAAAGAATGGGTCCTAGATGTGATCCCTGGGGCACGCCGCTTGTAGCTTTAAAGGTGTAGGACAGTTGACCTTTAATGCAGACAGTAAGCTCTCGATTAAACAGATAATTCTTAAACCAGGATAGTACGTTACCGGTTATGCCAATTTTCGCCAGCTTGTTAACAAGAATTTTATGGCAAACCTTATCAAACGCTTTGCTGAAATCAGTATATATAGAATCTACTTGTTGTCTATTAGCAAGTGCATTTGTTATATAATTTTCGTACAGGGATAGATTGGTTAAGGTTGATCTGTTTGAAACAAAACCATTTTGGCAAGTTGTAATGATGGATTTCACGCTGGGGTTTATCTCTAGAAGAATTAATTTTTCAAAAATCTTGGGTATTGATGATTGGATACAAATTGGACGATAATTTTCAATTGCAGATTTATCCCCGCATTTAAATATTGGAGTTAAGTAACTTTTTTTCCAAAGTTTTGGGAAATTTCCCGTTGACAGAGACTTATTAAATAATATGAACAACGGAATGGATAAGCTGTCTGCACAGTTTTTAATCAAGATGGGTGGAATTTGATCCGGCCCGAAACTTAATTTTGGTTCAAGTGTTTTAAGGTAATTTGTAATGTCGGTGATGTTAATATTAATATTTGATAATTGCAAGTTTATATCAGAATTAAATTCAGGAATTTGTTCATCTGAAATGTCAGGTTCAAACGCATCTTTAAAGAAATCGGCAAACATGTCAACAATTTCTTTTATGTTGCTAGAACTCCTTTGTTTATGATTCATAGTTCCGGGGATCCCGACTTCATTTTTTTTTCATAGACTTTACGTGTTTCCAGAAATGTTTTACATCATGATTTATAGTATTTTCCACTTCCATTATATAATTTTTATAACAATTTTTAGACAAATTTTTGCAAACTTTCCTGACACTTTTAAATTTAATATAATTAGGTACAGATCTATGTTCTTTATAGATTTTATGAGATTCTTTTTTACAATTTATCAAGTGAATTAATTCCTTAGTGAACCATATTGGATACGTTGATTCTTTATGTTGGGTAAGAGGAATATTATTTGAAATTACATTATTGAGTTGCGAGTAAAAATAGTCAGTATTGAAATCAATATCACCGTCATTTAGACTTGTCCAGTCAATGTTAGACAGTACCTCATTAACTTTATTGTAATCTGCGTTTTTAAAATTATAACAAATTCTTGAGATTTTAAGATTATCATTTCCAGTGTAGGGTATAGAAACTATAAGTGTAGGATGGTGTTTATCTATAGGGACAATGAACTCAGGAGATTCGTAAACATTTACATTATCTTCATTTGAGAATATCAAGTCGAGAATGCGATTGTTAACATTAGGTACATTATTAAATTGAGAAAGATTTAAATAAGAACACATATCCAGAATATCCCTTTCACAATCAGAAATTGGCGAGTAATTAGGATCATTAAACTTACAATTCGGTAGGTTGTAATCACCACAGACAATTATTTTGTGTGTTGGATATTTTGTTTTTACATACTCGACGTCCTCACAGTGATTTTTGTATATCGACAGGTCCGAGTTGGGAGGAATATATACACTGCCAATAATAGTTTTACATGATTTTCCGCTTAATAGTACAAATATTTGCTCGACATCATAATTTTTATGTTTAATTAATTTAGAGTTAGTGCTTTTATTTACTGCTATTAAGACGCCCCCTCCTCTTGATTTGGCACTAGTATTATGACTCCGGTCCATTCGGTATATGTTTTGATTCGGTAATCCGAGCTCTGCTGAATGAATGGAAGGTTCCAACCAGGTTTCGGTGAGTACGATGACGTCTTGTGTGATGGTAGGAGCTGTAACTCTGAATTTGCCGAGTTTTGATTTGATACCCCTGATATTTTGGTAGTAGATGCTGCATGATCCCAGTTTATGTTTATTAGCTGGCCTCTGTAATTTCACATCAACCACCTTCGTGCGTAATTCTAAAACATTTTGATAATTCACAATAAAGTTATTTACTGGGTTATTATTCATGTGTGAAATTAACCGTTTTTTGTAACTAGTGGAACACCATTAAGCTGCATCTCGACAATTTTAGGGCTGGAGTTCACATACTTTATTGTTAAGTTTGTTTCGCCATTTTTTTTTCTGGACTCCAGTTCTTCACGAAGCATTATCAATTGCCGCCGTTGTTGGAAAGTTTGATCATTACTGGCTTTAACACCGTCCTTTAATTTTTTATTGTTAATTAGAATCGTCCGGGCTAATTGATGATCTTTAAGTTCCAATTTAATATCATGAGTATTAATTGAAATATCTATGTTTTTAAGAGCTGTAGATACCTTGCTAATATCCTCTGAGATGTTAATTGCGGTGAGATCTGACACACTCTCCGGGATATTGAAGAGAATGATATTATTTGCTCGCATCTTTCTCTCTTCGATTTCTGTCAGTACATCACACATATTAGATGGAGGAATTTGGGAGTTAACTTCTGATGACAAAGTTTGAGGAATGCTTTTAAAGGCTGATAATTCGCCTTCAAGGATCCCCATTTGCACCGCCATCAATCCAGTGGTACCCAGAAGTTCTGAAGTTATCGGCGTAATTTTTCCCATTTGCTCCTTAGTAAATTTGTTAACTGGGTCATTGATAATTTTTATTAGTGTACTTAAAATGTCTTTTGCCTTGGTCATGTAAATCAGAGAGTTTTCGTGTAGATTGATTGAGTTCATGATTGATTGATAATTTGGCAAAAGGATATTACTCCGAGATAATATTCAAAGAGAAATAATAATAAACTGAAATTTCTCAATAGCGCCTATGTACCGCAATCAGTTGAACACAAGCCGATTATGACAACACTATCGACCAATAGCGATGCAGATGACGACACTTTATACCAATGGTGACAGAATGACAACACTTTTCTAGCGCCTGCGTGTTTATGATGTTTATGGTTGCACGTTTATTTTTAAAGATTATTTTGAGATTTAAAACACCTCACAAGCACAGCAAACACTATTTTAAGGAAATCTAACTGACTGGAGATCAAATTCACTAGTTGATTTCAACTTTAGAACACTTTCTAGTTTGTTTACTTGCAAAAATACACTTGTTTTGGTAATTTTAATGTGGAGGTTATTTCACTGTAGACTTCTTCTTCTTCTTTCGTATGGTGGGGGGTCAGAGGGGGACATCTAGATCTGCGAGCCATTTTAGGGCCTCAGGCGTCGCCATGTGGACCTCATCAATCCCGCCGGGGAATGAATGGAGCGGGCATTCGTTGACCACATGTTCGGTAGTCTGCACCGCACCACATTCACACATCGCCGACTCTTTAAGGCCCCATCTGTGCATCATGTGGGCACAGCGGCTATGGGAGCACCTTAACCTATTGATGGCGGACCAGGTTTTGCGAGGCAGTGAGAACCCAGGCTGTCTCTCGGTGGGGTCCTGTATGAGATGGGCATTTCCCACGTTGGCCGTTTGCCACTCAAGTTTCCACCTATCTTCTGGGGTGAGAGGTAGTCGGAGGAGCCTCTCTCCTTCCGCCCAGAAGGGCTTTCGGGACTTCAAGCGGCATGCCGGGTGGGAGACGACATCTTCGTGTAGAGGTATTGCGCTTTTTTGCAGCGCCTTCTTGTATTCCCTCAGTGTTGCAATTTCTCGCCTGATGTTTGGCGGGGTTATGTTTGCAAGTACGGGGAGCCAAGGGAGAGGAGTAGATTTTAAAGTCCCGCTGATGGTTCGCATTGTGGCATTAAGCTGAACGTCTACCATGGAAGTGTGGGCGCTTCTAGCCCATACTGGAGCACAGTATTCAGCCGTTGAGAAAACCAGGGCAATGGATGCTGTTCTGAGCGTGTTGGCGTCGCATCCCCAGCTAGTTCCAGCTAGCTTATTAACTAAGTTAAGCCTTGTCCTGGTTTTTTTACCCACTGTTTCCATGTGTTGCCGGTAGTTCAAGCTCCTGTCCAAAGTAACTCCGAGATAGCGGGGGTGGGGGTCATGGTAAATATTTTTTCCATCAAACTGAACACAGAGTTTGGCATCCGCTTGTGAATTGCTAAGATGAAAAGCTGTCGCAACTGTTTTCGACCCATTTGGCTTTAGTCGCCAATTGAGGAAATATTCTTCCAAAGCCTTTAGGTCAGAATTGAGGATATCTTCTGCTGCTTTAAGGGTTTTGGCTTGAGCTGTGACGGCGATGTCATCTGCGTAAGCAAATTTTCTGCCTTCAGTGTGAGGGAGGTCTCGAGTGTAGATGTTAAATAGCGATGGGGCCAGCACTGAGCCCTGGGCAAGGCCATTATTGAGGGGTATTTTTTTGCTTTTTCGCCCTCCTAGAAAAACCCTGAAGGTACGGCCAGTTAGCAGTTGCTCAATGAGTCGTACTGTGTTGCCATCCTCTATGGTGTCGTACAGTTTAACAAGGAGGCCTTTGTGCCACACCGTGTCGTAGGCCGCAGAGAGATCAATGAACGCTGCCGCAGTCTTCAGCCGTTTCTGGAAACCAGATTCAATGTGTGTTGTCAGTGCCAACACCTGATCGCAGCAGTTACGGCCTGGTCTGAAGCCAGCTTGCTCTTGTGGGACCACTTTCTCCAAAATTGGAGTAAGTCTGCGGAGCACAACTCGCTCAAGAAGTTTGTACATGGTACTTAAAAGTGAAATTGGCCGGTAGCTGTTCGGATCCTCTGCTGGCTTGTTGGGTTTGAGGATCGCAATAACTTTAGACTTTCTCCAGGTATTTGGTATTTCTCCAGTTTTGAAAATTTCAGTAAATAGTTTTGCGATCCATATTTTTGTCCGTGGTCCAGCATGTTTCAGAAAGTCTGGAAGAACTCCATCACATCCAGCTGCTTTCCCAGCTTTTGTTGAAGTGAGGGCGATATCTACATCGTCAGCTGTAACGGCGACCACAGTGTTGGGGTTCACCGGCCATTTTAGCCGCGCCGCCTTCAGAGATTTTTGGACCTGGTGGTTTATGTTAGACCTTGTTGTCGTTTTTGAACTACGGAGTAGTTGCTGAGCAACAGCATTTGGTGACACTTTGGGCATTGTTTTAGTTGGCTGATCTGCAGCTCCAAGTCGCCTTAGTGTTTGCCATGCTTTTCTGCTCGAGTGCTCGAAATTCATTTCCTCCATTAATTCATTCCACCGTTTCATACGCCCGTCGTCCAGAGACTGGAGAAGGTCAGAGGCAGTGTCTGGGTCATTCGTCCTCTCGAATTCGGCTAGAAGCTGTTCACTTTCTGAGCTCCATGTTGGAATATACACTTTTCTGTAGCCTCTAGGTATAAATTTCTTTGCGGCTAGAAATAAAAGGTTTGAAAAACGGTCGTAGGAATTCGGCTTTGGTGGTATGTTATCCACAACCCTGTCAACATATTCCGAGAAGTCTCGCCATTCTGCCTTTCTTAGATTCCATCGCGGCAACGGTAGACTGTAGACTGATTCGGTACGGTACATGTATATATGTAGTAATACGATTTTCCAAAACTCATTAAAATATCTTACAAGAATATACATTAAATAATATTAAATTTATACCAGTATCACAAATTCGTAACTTGTGTGTAATATTCGATGAAAAGATGACATTCATTGCACACATTTACTATATAATTGATAAGACTTTAAAGATGTTTGGCTTCCTTCGCATAACTTTAACTGATTTTAAGTTCTTTGATTGTATGAGAACCCTCTATATTTCATTAGTCAGAAATCAAATGCAATATAATTCACCTATTTGGTCCCCTATGTATAATGTTCACTCTAAAAATATAGAAAGAGTTCAGCACAAATTTCTTAGTTACGTAAATTTTAAGCTCAAAATTCAAATTGATTCAGTTTGTCAGTTTGATTAATCAATTTCATCTAATAACACTGTCTGACAGGAGAATTAACAACTTAATTGACAGTCCTGCCATCACTACCACTATTAAATTCCATGTGTCGACTAGGAACACAAGACAAAATGTAACATTCTTCTGCAATACATAAACAACAAACTATCAGACACGCTCACTAACCAATAGGATGCATGATCTGGGCAAGAAGTCTGGGGGTACGATTGATATATGTATTGAATATATTTATAGAACTAAGCGTAATCTCTACCTGCACTTTGTTGAATTATAGTTGCATTGGTTGTGTGGTTTTAGTGATTTGTCTTATATGTAGTACTCTTCTGGTCTTTATATTATTTGATGTTTCTGTTACATGTTTTACTCATATTGTCTGTCTTATGAATTTGAAGCTACTAGCGGCGTACCTCAGGGTTCGGTCCAATTGACAACAACAACAATACGGAGAGTGCACACGCATTATTTTTATCCTAACAAAATCATCTAAAGCAGTCATAAAAAGTATTAAATTTAAAGTGTTTCACCTAATTATATTAAATTAACACTGGCTTAAAGTTTACTAATTGTCAGAAAAGTATATAGTGCATTAAAAGTGTTTAAAACAAGGATTAGTGTAATCAAGTGACAGTTGCTATAAACCCCCCGCGCCCGCATCTACACCGCCCGCGCCGCCAGCGGTAGTACTTACACGCCCTACCAAAAATCCAGGGGTTCACAACTGTTTAAAAAAAAAAAAAAAATAACAATGGCTCTGAGTGATAAAGCTTCGCAGTACATTACCAAAGTAAATGCGATAATCAGTGGATTGATCTCAATCGTTCATGAGCCTAGCAATAAATTCTCTAAGGAAAATATCGTAAAAATAATACCAAAAACAACCGAACTTATGGCTACGATTGCAGAATTGGTAGTCGATTTTGGAGTAATGCAAGGAGAATTAAATTCAATGAAAAATAATACGCAACTCAGCAGGACCAACCCGATTGACATTAACACGTAATACCCGGAGGTTGAAAATGAAACACATGCGGCGGTGGTGGGTCCAGATTGACCCGGCTGAAATGATGAAATTAAATGGCTTTTTATGCATTTTTCGTTCATATTCTTACTTTTATATGATATTATTGTAGTTCCTCATTAACTCATAACATATCCTTTGTGTTTCTTGTATGAAGATGGAAGTTTTAGAAATTAGTATTCCGTAAATTTTGCGGTTCGTCGATATACAGCGGCGCGGACATCCCGCGCAACAGCTAATCAACGACTGAATCGACGACGGCCCTGACACGGCCGAGCAGGTGCCGGGTGACGGTCAGGGGAATGAGGAGGACAGTGCGGGAGAGGGGGACAGGAAGCGTTCGTCAGCGGAAACAAACATTTTTATTTCTATAATTATTAAAATTTTCGATGGTGTGCATTTACAAGAATATCGTGTATTATTTAAAATACCAGAAATAAATCACTTATTAGATAATTTACTTGTGGCTGTACCTCTAATAGAAAGATGTGTAAAGAGAAAATAAATTCAATTTATAGCCATATTAAACGATGATTGCTTATGCAAATATTAGAAAATATTATATAATGGCATTCAAATTCAAGTTGAGTATTTACTTTCCTCACACATTTATTTGTCACTATTAAAACCATTGAATGACACACATTAAAAAATACCAAAACTTTTATTTTTCAACAAAACAAATTTAAATTAACAATTTTCATTTAAAAAAACGGAATAAAAGCAATATTCTAAATACAAAAATACAAAAATGATTCGACGATTAATAAAATTTATATACATACACAAAACACCAAATGGATTTATTATTACAAATTCAGCAGCAAAATAATTATATAGCACTATCAATTATAAAAAGTTTAACAGTTTTTTATTAGTTAAAATATATTAAAAATGCTAAAATTCACAAAAATAATTCATCGATATATTATATCATTCAATAAATGTTATCGAAACGTATATTGCTAAGAATATAGCGGAAGCGATCTCTAGATAAAGCGGAGGGGAAAAAATGCTGCCGGAATAAATCCTCGGTAGTCCAAAGTTCGCTTAGTTCTAACTTTCGGTCGCGATTTCTTCCTGAAGCCAAAAGAACTCCAAAAAATGCATACATTTCTGTCATCGTAATGTTAGGAAAGCTAGAATTTTTCGGATTGAGCTGACAGAATTTATTCGTATTTTCAATAATTTCCTCCACCATTTCATTTGAAATAAACAAATCAAAAGCATCTCTGATGGATACTATGTTCTGGCTACCGTTTTTCAATCCAGTGGTAGAAGAAATAATGTTATGGCTTCTGGTACGTGAGCTGGCTGGTGGCGCAGAATTCCATTGGAATCCGGAATTCGACACGTACAAATGTTGATCTGCAACGGATTCATTCGAATTTCCTACACTAACTTCATTATCACTTCTTTTTCCACTTTCAGATATTTCCTCTAGTAATATTTCTTCCGGATCACTTTCGAATTATGGATCTAATGTTTCGAATTCCAAGTCGCCATCATCACTGATCTCACTGTTCGAACTGAAGTAGCTTTTCGATCTCATTATCAGATAAATAATTTTGCTTTGCCATTGCGTTCGTACGCTACGAAAAAAAAAATTAAAACAAAGTCACAAACAAAAATCACAATACTAGGAATGTGCCCGAATGGTTGACAACATCTGCGCTGACTGTGAGAGACAAAGACGGAAGGACAGAGCGAGAGATATGCTGTTTCGTCGGCTGCTCGAATTCAACTAAGAAGAAATGGAGTTTTTGCGTGTTTTTATACACAATTATTCTTATAACTTTTTTAAAACGTGTCCGATTTTAATCATTTTTGAGTCGAAATGTGGGTAAATATTTGATGAAAGAATAGACAAAAGGAAATTAGCCTAAACGAGATATTTGCGGCAAAATCTTTTTTTTTTAAAACACTGGGTCAAACCAGACCCATCACCGGGTTCCCGAGAGCTTTTCTGATGAAAAGGCAGTCATCATTACGGAAGATAGAGACAAAGTTTCTTCGGCTATAAAAGCTATCGACCCGTCATTAGATCTAATCAACGTCAAAGTATTCCGACTGGGTGCCAAGAAAATTGCCAACAAAAATCGTCCAATTAAATTGGAATTTACAAACAATATCGCACCGAGAACTCTCCTACGTAATAGCACCAAATTTAAAGACGGAATCAAAGCAAGTAATGACTTAACCATCCTCCAAAGGAATCAATTGGTGGAGCTTAGAAAGCAGTTATTGTTCCGTCAAGAGAATGGTGAACCAAACCTTACCATAAAGTACATAAACTCCAAACCAACTATTGTTACAACCCTTCCAAAAAACGACACAATGTAAACAAACTGAAGTGCTATTACCAAAATGTCAGAGGCATGAAAACTAAACTTAAGGACTTTAAAATACATGCCCCAACACTGCCACATGACATCCTCATTCTTACGGAAACCTGGCTGGAACCATCCATCAACTCTGCTGAGCTTGGTCTACCCCACCATCATATTTACCGGTCTGACAGAAGTCAACAAACCAGCGCTAAATCTAGAGGCGGTGGCGTCATGATAGCTGTCAACAAGATACATCCTTCAAAACTTCTTAAAACCAAAAATTCTAATGTGGAACAAGTTTACATTTTACTAAACGGCAAAAATCAAAAAAATATCATAGGCAGTGTTTATATTCCGCCATCATCAGATATAAGTGTATACAAAAGTCATTTCAAGGATATTGAACAACTGTCGTTTAAATTTCCAAATAGTAAAATCACTATCATCGGTGATTACAATTTACCAAAAATCAACTGGGGTACCCGCGACAATTCTACATTATCTCAAAACTCTAGCTTAACTGACACAGAAAAAGAAATAGTTGAATTATGTGATTTCCTTAACCTAGTTCAATTAAACAATGTAAAAAATGACAATAATAGATTACTAGATCTTGTTCTTTGTACCGACTTGTCTACTGCGGTTGGAAAGTCACTCGATTCAGTTCTTCCCCCTGATTCTCATCACCCACCTTTAGATATTACTGTATTATGTAACCCTATAAAATGCCAAATTAAAAACCAGACACAATATCCTAACTTTAATAAAGCCAATTATGTTGCAATACGCGATTATCTTTATAACACTGACTGGTCTATACTAGAAGGAGGTAATCTCGATGAGAATATTAAAGCCTTTTACGATCATCTATATAAAACCATAGAAAACTTTGTCCCAATTAGTTATAAACTATCTTCAAATTTCCCTCGCTGGTTTAGCAAGGACCTCATTAACATAGTAATTGAGAAGAAAAAAGCGCATAAAATTTACAAAGAAACAACAAATCTTTCTGATTTTATAATTTTCAGCAAGCTGCGAAAAGATTGTAATAAATTATCAAACATTTGTTATAATAATTACATCAAGAATGTGGAATTTTCGATTGGTAACAATGTAAAATATTTTTTCAACTATTGTAAAGCTCAAAATAACAACAACCTTGGCATACCTGAAACTATGCACTATAAACTGAAAACTTCCTGTAAAATCAAAGATATTGTCAATTTGTTTGCAGATTTTTTCAAGGATGTATATGAAACAGATATCCCTGATGAAGACATTCCAAACTTTGAGTCCGATATAAATTTACAACTATCTCAGATACATATTGAGATTAAAGAAATTGCAGCATGTATCAAACTACTGGAACCTAAATCGTGCTCAGGGCCAGATAAAATTCCCCCCGTATTTCTAAAAAACTGTGGGAGTAGTGTCTCTTACCCTCTGTACCTACTATTTAATCAATCACTTTTAACAGGCAAGTTCCCACAAATATGGAAAAATAGCTTTCTCAATCCTATATTCAAAAGCGGAGACAAGTCTTTAGTTGAAAATTACAGACCAATATGCATACAATCGTCAATACCAAAAATTTTTGAAAAGTTAATTCTCCAAAAAATATGTTCTTGCATAAAATTTAATATCTCATCATTTCAACATGGTTTTATCTCTGGACGATCTACCTTAACTAACCTTACACTGTATGAACATTTTATCTCTGGTGCTCTTGCTAATAGAGAACAAGTTGATTCAATTTACACGGATTTTAGTAAAGCCTTTGATAAGGTTTGCATTAAAATTCTTATAAATAAATTGTCTAAATTAGGAATAAGTGGTAATTTATTATGTTGGATTAAGAATTATTTATCAAAACGTGTACTAACTGTCTGTATTAAAGAACACTTATCTTACGAATTTGAAGCCACTAGTGGTGTGCCTCAGGGTTCGCACCTTGGTCCAATATTGTTTATACTATTCATAACGATGTCACTTCCATATTCACTGATGTTAACATATTATTATTTGCCGATGACATGAAAATATATAAAATCATAAAAAATATATACGACTGCTTGTCCCTCCAATCCAATTTTATAAAATTCGTAGAATGGTGTACCATTAACAAACTTACACTTAATATAAAAAAATGTCAAATCATGAGTTTCTTTAGAATTAAAAACCCTATCAAATATAGTTACTCTTTTAACAATCACAGTTTATTGTCAGTACCTGTAATAAGGGACCTTGGAATAACCTTCGACTCTAAACTACTATTTACCAATCACATTGATATAATAACGGGTAAAGCAATGAAAATTCTGGGCTTCATTGTAAGAATTTGTAAAGATTTTAAAAATATCCAAACATTTAAAATACTATATACAACTCTGGTTAGGAGTCATTTAGAATACAATTCCCCCATATGGAACCCTTTCTACAAAAGCCATGCAAACTCCATTGAAAGAATCCAACGCAAATTTCTCAGATCAATTAATTTCAAATTAGGTATTCCTGCGGTTGACATAAACTATGAATCTTTATTACAAAAAATGAGACTCTTATCGTTAAAAGATAGAAGAATACTCAATGATCTTATTTTCTTATTTAAAATAAACAATAACTGGTTTGACTCCCCTGAATTGGTCTCATTAATAAATTACCATGTACCTAGTAGACCGACTCGACTCAAAACACCTTTTCACTGTGACAATACTATGACGAACGCAGAACAAAACTCAACCATCAATCGCTTGCATATTTTAGGCAATGAATATGCTAATATTGATCACGCTGCCGGTAATCTGTCTTCATACAAAAGATGCGTTAAACTAAATTTGTTTGCTAGTACCACGTAAATACATCATGTAAACATAATATGCCTACCAGTACTTCTAAAACTATTAATGCACTTGAAATCATAAGTACTTGTAAAATTTATCATATCGGTTAACATAATCCAGGATTTATTACTTTTTATATTTAAATCATTGTCGGTACCTTGAGATAGGTATCTTATTGGTACATTTTATTGTTTTATTTCAATCTTTAAATTTTTATTTTTATTTATACTTTTTCCTAATAAATTATGGTTTGTACTTTAATACTTTATATTTTAAACTATTCACTTTACAATTTACTTTTATACATTATAGTTTTTATACACTACTTATTACCTTACTTTTTACCTATTTTCTTAAATTTTACTAACATTATACTGTTATTCTTCATGTTGTTGTACTATTATAAGTATGTCAATTATGTTAATGGCACGTGTTGTGCCGTATATGTGTAAATAAATAAATAAATAAATAAATATTATTTATATTATTCATAAACGATGTCACTTCCATATTCTCTGATGTTAACATATTATTTTTTGCTGATGACATGAAAATATATAAAATCGTAAAAAATGTCAATGACGGTTTGTCCCTACAATCGAATTTTGTAAAAGTTGCAGAGTGGTGTAGCATTAACAAACTCACACTTAATATTTAATAATGTCTAATCATGAGTTTTCCAGACTAAAAAACCCTATCAAATATAGTTATACACTGAAATAGCTTATTGTCTGTACCTGAAATAAGGGTCCTTGGAATAACCTTTGATATTAAATTAACATTTACTAATCACAATAATATTATTACTAGTAAAATGTTGAGCTTCATCCTAAGAATATCTAAAGATTTCAAATGCATCCAAAATACTTTATACAACTTAGAATACAACTCATCTATATGAAACCCTTCCTACAACAGCCATATAAATTCCATTGAGAGGATCGAACAAAAATTTCTCCGTTCAATTAATTTTAAATAAGAAATTCCCGCATTACAAACATTACGACTCTTATGGTTAAAAGAAAGACCAATACTTAATGATTTTATTTTAAGTACACAGTAACTGGTCAGACTCTCCTGAACTAGTCTCGCTGATAAGTTATCATGTACCTAGTAGACCAACTCGACTCATATCGCCATATTATTGTTACAGTACTGCCACTAATGCAGAAAAAAATTCTTTAATATATTGCCTGCATAGATATGGGAATGGATACTTTGATATCAATGATGAAGGAAGCCTGTTATCATATAAAATTATTTACGTATGTAAGAATCAAATACTCATACTCAATACTCTTTCAAAAGTAATAGAGAGATTGGCAGAAACTTATATCCTCTCTAGCAATCAGTTCGGTTTTAGAAAGAATATAGGACCGAGTGATGCAGTGTTGAGGGTATTGTCCAAAGTCACTAGTGCATTGGACTACGGAAACAAAGATTTAGCTTTGTTTTTCGATCTATCAAAGGCATTTGAGACGGTTTCCCATGGATTACTCCTCAAAAAATTATTTTCTCTTGGCATTAACAGTACAGCACTTGGCTGTTTCACATCCTATCTAAGTGATAGAACGTAACAACTAGATATAAATAATCATTTAAGCAATAGCAAACCAATCTCTTTTGAGATTCCGCAAGGTAGTGTGCTTGGACCATTATTATTTTTAATCTACACTAATGATTTGTGTCATTTACATATTCTAGGTAAAATTGTTAGTTTCGCAGACGATACTGCTTTAATATTTGATGGTACAACCTGGAGAGATGCTTTTAACAAATGTGACTAAGGATTAAGAGTAGTAAAGAGTTGTCTGAATACTAACATCTTAAATTTGAATACAATAAAAATTAAATATGTGACATTTAATATAACATTAAAAAGTCAGCTTTCTGATACTCATAATCTAATTATACATAATTTTCTGCAGAATTTTAATTGCAACCCCTTTGAAAGTGTAGACTGTATCATGTATCTATGTGTAAAAATTGATAAAATTTTTAAGATGGGATGACCATTTCGATATGTTAACGATGAATATCAGAAGACTTACATTTATGTTTAAAGAACTTCGACACATACTGGACAAAGAGAAATTGAAAATGAAATTGAAATTTTTTGCCTTATTCCAATCTCCACTTTATTATAACACAGTATGCTGGGAATCATGTCTAAAGTTCAATGTTGAACCACTAAATATTACTCCAAAATTGATCCTTAAAGTTATGTGCAAAAAATATCTGTTATCTATCCAACGTTCTTTATAAGGAATGTAAATTTATGTGTATAAAACCGCTATACTCGTATATCACTGAAATACTTTGTCGATTTTTTATCAATATTAAATTTGCTGTAAGAACACATAACAGGCACCACTTATGTTTAATAATCTTCCAAATTATATTAAGTCTACCAATTCCTTAGTTAAATTAAAAAAAAGTTAAGATGTTTGCAATGACAGACGATTGTCTTAATATTTTTTTCATCCTTGTCCTTTCATAAATAATAAGATTTTATATAAGTCCCATTTTCTAAAAACTGAATTTCACCCGGTTGTCTTTATTATCTACTTGTTTCTTCTTGGGAATAATGATTAATAAGTAGTTATGGCTCAGATATTGTTACAATATACTGTCAAATTACCCGTCTGGTAACTCATCAATTTTTTTTCTTTCTTTTTGAAATATTTTGTGTTTGTACTTTATGTTTGTGATTACTCTATGTTTGCTTCACTCAAATGTAAATTTAAACAGGCTTAGTTCTAGTGAGGTCGATTTTTATGAGAACGTGATGCAATAAATAAAGAAACGGTATGTAACTAAGCACACTATATTTACTAACTCTATTTTATTATAGTGTTGATTAAATCACCGTAACCTTTTTTAGTTGGAAATCCACAATTTATAATATTATTGGTTTATAGATGTACATGTGTAATTTACCTGAAAAATTAATTATTGATTTCTTTACAATACTGTAGGATAAATTATAGGGAGTTTACATCTCCCGAAAATAATGACAACATTACTTTTACCCACATTCATGTGAGGCTGGTATCACTGTGAACCTGCTTGCGATACCTCGCGCGGCAAATAATTTATTCTCTCTCCAGCGCGAGCGGTCTAGCTGCCGGTTTAGCCCTAAATATCCTCTAATGTACGCGATCTGTTTTGTTCATGAAATTATTGTAATGTGGGTTTTGTTAAAATAAAAACTAAATTGAAAATATCCGAATTCTCATTTTTGCACACTGAGAGTAATCACGCAACCTTGGATTCTGCGGATTGGAGAACTAAAGAATCATTATTGCACACCGAGAGTTATCACGCAACCTTGGATTCTGCGGATTGGAGAACTAAAGAATCATTATTGCACACCGAGAG
The DNA here is from genome assembly GCF_061612785.1 of Hesperophylax consimilis. NCBI lineage: Eukaryota > Metazoa > Arthropoda > Insecta > Trichoptera > Limnephilidae > Hesperophylax > Hesperophylax consimilis. The sequence goes on from NC_142857.1 coordinate 1,180,010, forward strand.
TAATCACGCAACTTTGGATTCTGCGGATTGGAGAACTAAAGAATCATTATTGCACACCGAGAGTAATCACGCAACCTTGGATTCTGCGGATTGGAGAACTAAAGAATCATTATTGCACACCGAGAGTAATCACGCAACCTTGGATTCTGCGGATTGGAGAACTAAAGAATCATTATTGCACACCGAGAGTTATCACGCAACCTTGGATTCTGCGGATTGGAGAACTAAAGAATCATTATTGCACACCGAGAGTAATCAGGCAACCTTGGATTCTGCGGATTGGAGAACTATAGAATCATTATTGCACACCGAGAGTAATCACGCAACCTTGGATTCTGCGGATTGGAGAACCAAAGAATCATTCAGCCAACAACCCATTTAAATTGACGATAATCACAATCCTCCTAACTACTAACACATTAAGTATTTTATAATTATACAGAACAGCTACTACATTTCATTTAAAATTATAACAAGAGTTACTCTATAATGTATGTACTTTGGTTTATTTGGGATAAGAATACATTTTTTCAGAGATTTTATTTTATTTTCGTTGTAATTAACTCATTAAAGATATCTACTCAGAGAATATGTTATTGTATATTTTTTATTTTTTATTATTATTTATTCAGTGAATTTTATGAATTACAATTTTAGTGTACTTAATAACTCCCACACTAGGCTTATGCCCGTGTTGTGGTAGTCATAATTCTATAAATTACAATAAAACCATATGTTGTAGTAATAAAAAATAAAACATAATATAGAAGGAAAAAAAAATAAACATATTTAAGGAAAATATAAAACAAAATATATGTTTTTTATACATGCGAACATACATACATACACATATATAGATGCTCAGATATATATATACATATACATACATACATAGACATACATACATGCATACATAAATACATTCATATACAAAAAAAAATATATATATATACACATACATACATATACATACATACATGCATGCATATATAAATACATTCATACACATCTATATATGAACACACACAAACGTAATGTGTATTCACATATTATATACATAAATATACAGATACATGGTTAATTTTATTATAATGGTTTAAAAGTTAGGAACTCATGTATTCTTTAAAAAAGGCTCGTCCCCTTTCAAATATCCAGTTATTATGTTGAATACAATCTAAGCATTTTGATTCGAATTCGTCTACAATTTTTTTTATTAAAAATAAATCACAAGTTCGTGTGCCGCGTGGGTATTTTCAATTCAATTCCATTTAATAATTCAGTAAGGTAAAATTATTTACGATTTTTATATAATAATATTACGTGCACTCAATGAATCTAATTTTGAAAAACAGATTTGCAGCAAGTTAATTAATCATATGATCGATTGTGCGATTTATAAGAAATGTATTTCAAGATTTATTTTCTAATTAGATTATATTTTTTTAATTATAAATTTATTATAATAATATGTAATGCATAAATTAAACCCACATAGTCGAGTCGATGCAAATTCTTAAGAGGAAGCTACAAGCCAAAAATGTGTATATTGTTGGTATACCTTATATTGTAGGTAATAGGCATCAAAATCGCTTGACAAACGGAGGCTATAAACATTCGATTTCAAGCACAAAACTGGTTTTTATTTATTTTGTTAATATGTTTATAAGAAAGCAAAAAAGTTAATCAAGTGAAATTATCACAGATAATCTTAGCTATAATACTGTTTTTTTATGTTGTTTCCTTTACGCGTTCATACATTTCTATTGATATAATGTTTTTTTTAGTATTTTACATTTATATTTTTTATTGAGTAATTTTATTTCTTTATTTGTATTCTACTCAAGCGAAACGATAGGAAAACCTTCAATTTATCTAAAGCATATTTGTTGGTATTCATAATGTACACTAATTCGTTACAAAGATTAATCAAATTAGTGATTTAGCACTAAGCTTCGCCTTAATTCATGAATATACAAACTATAGTAAGTTGTTTGATATGACAACGTTTGTAAAGCCTTTCGTATTTCTTGTTTTTGATCCAGTTATTTTAACTGCCTTGTTTATTATCTGATAGTGTTACATTTATATTGTCCCTTACTAAAATTCTCACCTAAGAGATTTTTGATTTTCTTACAATTGATTTTTTTTCCTTTTTGTTTTTTCTTGAACCATAATGTGGTTATTTTGACAACCAACAGATAGCTACGCTACTTAAGTCACCTGTAATTTGATAATATCGGTTATTTATGGGTTTGTGCAGATTGACATCAATGGAATATAGTTTATTATATTTTATTAATACCTCATTTATTCTCTCTTACCTTTTGTTTATTTATATTTTCATATACTTTATACTTGAAACTTTATACATATATGTTAATGGCACATGTTGTGCCGTATGTTTTTTATAAATAAATTAATATTCAGGCTACTGTTATATCATACTTGAAAGAGATTGTGTATAATTTTCGCTTGCTCACTAGGTATATTCTGTTCTATTCTGTAAGTCCACCTAAAAAGCCCGTCTGGGCGTAATACCAAACAAAATAAAAATCGTGTAGAATCACCTCCCGAAGATTGTGCACTTTATCCCCGGACACCTTGTATAAGATAAGATGTAATAAGTTGGCACGGGAAGACTAGCTAGACTCTAGAGGATCTGGATCTTACATTGGAATGCTATAGCTACGCCCCTGATCATCTTAACTCCTAAACACACGTCTCACATGTCAGTAGTCTCTTCAGAAGTGCCCTGATAAATTGAAGTATGTTTCTTCATAATATTATTATGTACCTACTATATCCGAATTTCTCTACGTTCCACAATCTATCTATACGTTTTAGGTAATAATTATTGTTATCTATAAGTTGCACTTTACACCGCTATTGTTGTAATTATAATGTAATGTATTATCGGCTTTACGGCTGTATTTATATATAAGGACACCGCTTAAGGCGATGCACTACGTAGTAACGTAAAATCATGTGTTTTTGGTTTGAAAAGTTGGTCGCCTAGAAATGTTTCAGATGCTTTAGTTAAATACTGCGAGTAGAATACATCTTGGCCTTTGAAATAATCAAGTATTTTGAAGATAAGTCTTTTTATAAGCCCAGAAAAAAATAATGTATAAGGCCTATGAAAATTGCTTTAAAGTTCAAAATATCCTACTTTCACAAACAAAACCTAGTCTATTTCAGCTATCACCACAAAATCTGGCGTCAGTGGTCATCACCGTTACTGAAATGGTATGGGCTTTGTAAATGCGCTGTCCGGCTATTTGCAGCTAGTGCCTCCAGAGACGATATGCATAGGTATTATGTTCGATTTTTTTAAAAGCATATGTAAATTCAATATGATATGGAGCCCAGAGCCGTGGGTCTATAGGGTAAGCTGTGAGGCAGTGGGAACAGTAAGGAGATGGGTAATAAGAGGAAGGTTGGGAAGTGTCTGCCTATTCACAGTCGGTCACTAAACTTGGCTTAAGCCATTTCAGTCGTAGTTTGTTACAGAATGGTGGTTTTCACCAAGGCGTTACTGTGAATATTATATTTACTACTACCCCAAATGTAAATCATGTGATTTTATATAATTGTACTTAAAAAAACACATAAATTAATTTATTTTTATTGCATCTCATTAATAAAGCAAAATTTATAATAATTCATTCTAAATACATTCCTGGATTTTTTTAAACAATCATCAATCATAATTAAAAAAAAAAAACAGAACATTACTCGTATTATTTAAAAGATTAAAATAATTACACTGTGCCCAAAATCTAATCCTACGTAATAAATGTAATTACGCTAGGTGTCTCCTGTAATAGCTGTACCCAGAAAGAGGAATGAAAATAAATATATAAATTTCTATTTAGTCATGAAACATTATGTGTCATTGTCATCATTCATAGTCCTCATATTGTGTTCCTCTACATGTGATTCGACCAGTCTTCTTTGATCATGTCGGCTGCTTTCTCACCGATCATGATGCATGCTGCATTGGTGTTGGCACTGACTATGTCAGGCATGATGCTGGCGTCAGCCACTCGAAGTCCTTCAACTCCGATGACCTTCAATCTTGGGTCGACGACTGCAGAGCTGTCTGAAGGAACACCCATCTTCACGGTGCCTACGGGATGGTACAAGGTGATGGTGGAATATTTGATGATACATCTCCAATACTCGTCAGTCTTGAATTCAAACTGAGCACATGCCTCCACCTCTAACCTTTCCACTTTAGCGTTCATCTTGCGGAACACATCAGTATTCTCAAAACTCGAAGCTTCTTTCATTCCTCGTATCATAGTCTCTATATCTTCTTCTTCTTTAAAGTAATTGGCGTATATCAAAGGTTTATCAAGCTGATTTTTACTGTTGAGTAAGATCTCGCCTTTTGACTTGGGTTTTAGCTGTACTACTATAATCGATAACACATCTTTATCAATTTTATGAAACGCTGTTAAAAATTCATCACTCATTCCATTACTCCGCCAAAATAGTTCCCCTCCTGCGGGCGTCACTATAAAGTGATTTTGAATATCACGATCCGGGGAACCATTTTTTTTTGTATTAATAAATGCTGCTTTAGTCACCGTGTACGACCTAAGGGGGCCCTCTCTCGTTGTCAAGTACTGCGTCATCGATATATTCATGTTTGTCTGTTGTGTACTATTTATTGGCAATGAGAACATCACGTGGGAGGTCACGTGATCTTGTAAATTTTGGCCTACGGGTAAGTCAGCTATAACATCTATTCCAACATCTTGTAGGTGGTTCCTTGGTCCTATCCCCGATAACATCAACAGTTGAGGAGAGTTTATGGCCCCAGCTGAAAGTATGACCTCCTTCGTTGCTTTGACGCAGATCTCTTTCCCATTTCGAAATTGAAATTGGATTCCTTCTACTTTCTGTCCATTTGTATCGAATAATATTTTTGTGACCTGAGCATTTTTAACTACGTGCAAATTATTTCTGCCTTTCGCTGGTGTCAAAAATGCGGCTGCTGGAGAATTCCTCACTCCGTCCTTTACCGTGGTTTGTGTTCCGAAGATTCCCAAAGTCTCGTCGGAATTTATATCAGACACAACTGAATATCCAATTTCTATTGCCGCAGTCAATATTTTATCTCCGATGTCCGAAAATGCTCGATTTTCCGCAACGTTTAAGTATCCCCCTGTTCCGTGGTACACATCGAAACTTGGTGTTTTTTTTATATTTTCATCTTCCATATTCTCACTCTTTATAAAATATTTCAAAACGCTATCGTAACCCCAGCCCGTGTTCCCATTGCTTTCCCAGTCATCGTAATCTTTACGAGTTCCCCTGACGTAGTACATACCATTTATCGCGCCCGATCCTCCTAGAACTTTTCCTCTGGGCCAGTAACACCGTTGATCTTTGGAGCCGAGGCAAGAATTGGGATCCTTATTCGTTTTGTATTGCCAATCAATATCCGTATTTAAGGTGGTGAGATATAAACCAGGAACCTGAAATTAATAGTCTAAATTACACTTCTGCAATGAAGAGGAAGTGTATTCATAATTTTACATCGCTACAGTAATGCTTTGTGACTTCCGATATTTATTTATTTTATTTTATTTTAATATTACATTTAGTTACAATATTGACGTATTGCCCATCTCACTAGGTGTGGAACGCCTGTGTTGAGATGGCAATTTACATAGTGGTTGTTAACTAGGTTTTAGCATATTTTGAAAATGCCAGATAAAAAAAAAACAGTATTTTTTGGTTTTTTTTTTTAATTATACAATTCAAGATATACACAGACAACCTTTTAAAGACTCACTATTTTGCATATATAACAAATTTGACTTTGAACAATCTGTAGTAGATAGTATCGAAGAAACTTCGTAATGGTTATCAGCACTTAGAAACAGAAACACCTTTCATTCAATTTAAACAAATTCTGCATTTATTACCTGACTTTCTGCTGGTGGATCACCACCAGCTTCCAAAAGTAATACTTTCCAGTTTTCAATTTCAGACAGCCTGTTGGCTATAACAGAACCAGCGGATCCTGCTCCCACCACTATGAAATCATACTCCTGTATATCTGGAATGAAAGAAAACAGGTGCATTGTTGGATAGTAGGTTTAGGTAAGTAGGTTTTAGGTACGTAGGTTTCCCTCTTCCAACATGTTGTTTGAGTTATTGTGTCGGGTAACCCTCCCTCCTCTTTCTTGAGCCAACGTTTCGGATTCCTTACAGTAGCAATAGGCAGCCCGGTCACCAGAAAGAAAAGATAATCTCCTAATAAATCCACCTTTAACCACAGTTGACGCATGAAAAGTGACAATTTTTTCACGGCACTGTTTAAAAATATATTGTACCTATTGTAAAGTTAAACTTGTTTGTAATTTTCGGATAGCCTTGCGATGTCTACCACACATCTAATAACGAAATAAATTGTACAGCGCCCTTGAGGTGATTTTTCACATAAACGGCGCTCTACAAATTATCCAATTATTATTATTGTTATTATCTTTACTGATGGACATGTACGTAAGGTGTGTAAATGATTCCGAAATTGGGACTATGCTGTGCTGTAGACTAATTCAATTCAATGGATACATTCTTGATGAATGTTTACTCTCAAAGCTCTTCGTGGACGATCTGATGCTGAATGGCGTGAAATCCGCCCAAAATAAAGTGGCGAAACTCCCATCAAGGGGGAAGGTGAGGTTTATTATGTGAATATCTGAATAGGTACCAGTTCCAAGTCGATAGTATCAATATTTGGTGGGATAGGACAAGTTTTATTACTAAGAAATATGTACACAATAGAGGTTTACCACTCCTACAAGTGTCTTCCGCCACTTTATTTAGGGGGAATCTACAGATCTTATCAAACCATATTTTACTTGTACTATTGAGGAATAACTCCGCCCTGTCGGGGGGCCACTGGGCGGGATCCACCAGGAGACAGCTGGCCACCATGAGACTGCTCAGGGCTCCACTTAAAATGTTTGCGAAGACCCCCGAACTGGTTCCGGTCGCGTTCAGACACTCCATCTCATACAGTCACTGGAAATAAGCCACCATGAATTAATCTAATAACTAGCCAACCAGTTGAGTATTTGTTCTGACGAATGGCGGCTTCTGCTAAAACAGTCGATAATTTAAATATTATTATTCAAACTTATATTTCTTCTATAGCATGTAAAATCGTAAAGTTACCCTTTTGTACCATTTTTCACATAACAGCTCCTTCTTACCCCTTATATGTTAAATAAGTATAATGTTAGAAGTAAACGTTATTAGAGGCGATAAAGGGAAACATCAATATTACAAAGCATTCTGTTTTTGTCTGAGCGTAGTGAAATCCCGTCTTAACTCGACCGCTTGGCATTTCATCTGTCTGTAAATTTGTTTGTACGTTCAATTTCCGGTTTAGAAAATCTGCTGCATATTATTCAAGCAAGCCTTATATTGACTAGATAGCTAACTTTGACTAGTTGGTTAGTTTTGATTGAAGTTTTCAATATTATGATACCTACCTGCCTGAAAAAAGTTTGGTAAAAGAATTTTCAATGTGATGTCACTTCTTTGTACAAATTGTATAATTCCTAATTTGATATTGAAAAAACGATTACGTTAAATATTATATGGTTTATAATTACATAAGTAGGTAGTTATTTTTTTAAATAATGAGTGATTAGTTATCACTCGTAAAATTCAACAAATGCAATTTTTTTGATGAATTTGTGAAAAAAATGTGAATGCCCCAATATTACCTATATTTTAACGCTAGTTTAAGACCGTTTTAACCAAACAAAAGCCATGGTAATAAGTCACGTTTTTCACTGTTCCGACCTTACGCGCCGCGAAATATTTACAACACATTTTTTTAGTAAAGCTGTTTGTTAGTGGTTTTTTAAGTAACTCTATCACTTTGGGGGCATTAAGTGATTTTTTGAAGACTGTTTTCCAAAAACATGCACTTTTAATCAATGCTTTCATTTGAATATTGTTTGATAAGCTTGTAACGTAAATGGATTTTCAAGAAAAAGACATTTCAAATTTTAAAATGATGTTAAATAAAATGGTCCAAATAAACTAACAAATAAATAAGATTATTTTATTACTACATTAGGAATTTATGTTCCTACTCAGAAGTTTTATGATATTTTGTTTTGATATAAGAGAAAATTAGATCTAAAACTTAGATTGTAGGTGAACTTACCTAATATGTATTATTAAGGTTTACTTTCCAAACTAAGTATGTAGCTACTCTTGTATTATCTGAAATGCCTGACGTTTAACTTATCACTTTCAACTGAACAACAGACTACGGTAAGGGAGATGTTTGATTTGAATGCACATGTTTGCACATTGTGATTTAAATATATTTTTTCACGTACGGTCGCTTACAAAATTACTTGAATATAATCATACCCGTCACTATTGTTCACATAGACGTGAGAGTCAGTAGACAGGAACCTTAAGGTGAGGAAACAATCCATGTTGCGATGTGCGAGAGGTGACGTGGCGTCACCCTTTCAATGAGTGGTCATATTACTAGGGGCCGGGTCGAGAGAAACTGGTTGAGGGAGGCATTTTGACTTCACCGATCGGACTCTCTCGACTCATCGCCTTGCACCGCAGTTAGGAATGGTCCGACTCATCAGCGCTACGTCTTCGGTCGACCGATGCGCGACGGTACGCGTGGCACTATTTACAGCCTTAAACCATCCCTGTCAAAGTCGAATGAAATGAATAAATAAGTTCATACTGTAAAATTCCAAAACCTATCACTGCTCAGCGGAATCTAATTCGAAAGATGAAAAACAAATTCCGGGAACTTTGTTACTCTCTTCCTACCGCTCATTAGGAATATTAATATGAACGAGCGCATCACGGCGTTACATCTATTCAATACAAATCTACCATACAATAATTGTTTCGCGCCACGATCATTTTATAATTATCATTGCTTTATTGTTAATAACTTGTGTTGTTTAAAATTAGTCACGGCTGGTTTATCCCCGTTGACAAAATAAACCTTATAAAAGATTACATCTTTAATGCAAAATGTATGATTAGCCAAGCAAAATAACTAAACAATAGATTGTACTTAAGCAGGTATCTTAAACATAATCTGTTCAAGCAATTTGGATTTACCCTAGAATACAGACAAATTTTACAGACTAACTTAGAACAGCTTCATCAATGGTGTGAAAAAATGCTATATTTTTGAAAATTCAGAAATGTCAAGTAATACGATTTTCCAAAACTCGTTATAATTTCTTACACGAATATACATTAAATAATATTAAATTAATACCAGTGTCACAAATTCGTGACTTGGGTGTAATATTCGATGAAAACTTGTCATTCATTGCACACATCAACTATATAACTAATAAGGCTTTAAAGATGCTTGACTTCCTTTGCAGAACTTTAACTGATTTTAATTCCATAGATAGTATGAGAACCCTCTATATTTCATTACTCAGTCAAGTCAATTGGAGTATAATTCACCTATTTGGTCCCCTTTATATAAAGTTCACTCCAATATTCATTACAAAAGTACCTTACACAGTATATACGCATCTTAATCGCTCCGAACTAACATTAAAAATATATGATTTTTAACCCATGAAATAGAAAGTAAAAAGTTTTTGCGGTGTTTTGAAGTGTTTACAGTGAAGGATTTCAATTCAATTTAACTCAAACGTGACTTGTGTACTGAGAAACATTAAAAAACATTTGTGATCCAATGATAAAGTGAAGTAACAATCAAAAAGTGACAGCTCAATGTATTTTACCAGCTACGATTAAAATTTGTCTAGCGAAATACATCAAATTCTATTGATATAAAATTAGCTAACAATAATTAAATTATCATACGAAGTGTTTTTGAATCAGTGAAATAGGACTCATCTCTCTAAAAAAAATTAATTAAAAAATTAACAGCAATCAATGAACACAACAATAAACAACTATTTTTATTTTCTTTGCTGCTCGGTTCCTATTATAATCTGATAAATCCACGCATCGCCTTGCGCCGTTCATGGGTCAGTGGTATAAACAGCCGGACGAGTTTATGCAGACATTCCGGTGAAGTCGGATCGAATCCTACTGAAGCCCAAAGAAAAAGTTATTTTATAAATAAATTCGTACATTTTTATTTTTAAATTTAAAATATCCGATCATCGAACCTTTCTTCAAAATGAATAAGCAAAAGAAACCTCAAAAAAAGGCGCCATCTAGCGACTCAGAAGAAGAAGACACAATGACTAATAAAATGATCAAATGCATTGAAAAAAAATTTAATGAATTAACCAGTCAACTTATGAAATCTTTTAATGAACAAATAAAAGAACTTAAGAAGTCCGTCGAATTTTGTTGTGAGAAACTAGACGAATATGAAGAAAAAAACAAAAGCAAAGAATTATTGATTAAACAACTTCAAGCAGAAAATAAAGAAATAAAACTACATATTAATAAAATGGAGCAAAATGAAAAACAAAATAACGTCGAAATACAGGGTGTTCCTTTGAAGGAAAATGAAAATATCACAAAAGTATTTAATAATATATTGGATACACTCAAATGTGATAAAGAAACTATTAAAGTGGCAAATATTTTCAGAAGCAAAAATAAAAACCCGAACAAAAATCCTCCCATAGTAGTTTGTCTACAAAACAAAGATAGTAAAGACGTAATCATAACACATAAAAAGAAATATGGTATTTTATGTGCAAAAAACATAAATTTTGAAGAAAACAACACAATATATATTAACGAACAACTGACCCAATACAATAAACATCTACTTTACCTTGCTAAATCTTCAAGGCTTGGGTACAAATTTATTTGGGCAAAGAACGGAAAAATTTGGATGAGAAAAAATGAAAAATCTCCCATCATACAAATAAACAGCTCAGAAGACATCCCCTCCGAATAAATAATAATAACACCACATAGCAAACACCAATCAACCTTTAACATGGCTGAAGAAAACCATATACATGAAAATTATAAATGTACAAACCCAAATGAACTAAATCTACTTTTTAAAAATGTTAATTTCTCTATTTTAAATATGAATATTAGAAGTTTAAGGAAACACTTCGATGAGCTCTGTATCCTTATTAATAACCTAGATTTTTCTCCAAGCGTAATTTTTTTGACTGAAACACAAATGAAAGATGTTATTCCATATAACTTATCAGAATATACCACAATTTCCTCTGCCTGTAAGCATACTGGTCATGATGGAGTCACTGTCTTCTTTCATAATACTCTGAAAAATGTTGCCACTGAATTTATTGAATTTAAGTCAGCCAATGCAATAAAATTAACCTTTTTTCAAAACAACTATAAATATCACGTACTAGCCATATACAGATCCCCATCATTAAATGGTTTTTTATTTGTAAAAGAACTAAAATCTTTTGTTAGAAATCTTGACAGAAACAATTTTACTTTTTCCATTTTGACAGGTGACATTAATATAAATATTAATGATAACAATATAAATGTAAATTGTCAAAATGAGTATCTAGATTGTTTATCAAGCTCTGGATATACGTCATATATTAGCTCACCAACTAGAGTAACCTTAAGTAACTCTGCATGTTTAGACCACATATTTGTCAAGTCGCACAAGGCGACCAATATTATCTCTTCAATTCTTGAAACTAATATCACAGATCATTATCCGACCTTTTATGGACACCATTTCAAAAATACACCTCTAAACCAAATATCTGTAACTCGAGAAAAAGTAGACATTGATTATAAAACTCTAAACTCTTTACTTCAGTCAGAAAACTGGGAAAATGTAATATCAATAGAAAATCCACATTTAGCATTAGAGAATTTCTATAATACTCTTAGAGAGTATATTCTAAAAAGTGAAAGTAAAATAGTTGTCACTAACAGAAAATATAAAAAAATTAAACCTTGGATTACAGTTGGATTAATTATATCAATTAAACAAAGGGATAAATTATATAGAGAAATGATAAAATATCAAATGGATTGCCAAAATAATAATCTCAGAACAATGCCTTATCTGAAAACAAAATATCTAATGTACCGAAACTTACTAAATAGACTGATACGAAACTGCAAAAAGAAATACTATTGTGAACAAATTGAAAATGCTAAAAATAATACTAAAAAAACTTGGAATATTATAAATGAAATTGCCAACAAAAAAATTATGTCTTCAAATATTGTAAATGAGGTTAAAATAAATAATGTAATAATAACTAACAAATCGACCATTGCAGAATGTTTTAATAACTTCTTTACAAATATAGTAGACGAGGTACTTCAATCTTCCGGCATTAATGTTAATCATGATTATATGGAGACATCTCCTCAATTAGACTCTAATAACGATTCAATTAACTCAATAGAATATTTTTCTCCTATTACATTTAATGAAATTGAAAAATATATTGATAACCTAAAACCATCCAACTCTAAGGGAAATGATGGCCTATCATGTGATACATTAAAAAAATAAAACAACATGTATTAACGCCATTACAACATATCTTTAATATATGCCTCAAAGATGGTCATTTTCCAGAACAGTTTAAAATCTCCACTATAATACCTATTCATAAATCTGGGGATACGCATAAATTATACAATTACAGACCAATATCCCTTGTTTCAAACCTATCAAAAATATTCGAAAAATGCATCAAATTTAGAGTCATTGAACACTTAGAAAAATATAAAATTCTATCGAAAAACCAATACGGCTTTCGTAAAGATCTAAGCACTGAGGATGCCATATATGAATTGACAAAAAATATTTATACATCTATCGATAAAAAAAAGAAATGTCTTGCAATATTCCTAGATTTAAGAAAAGCTTTCGACACCGTTAATCATAATTTACTCAAAATAACTCAACTGGGCTTCAAAAAACACACACTAAAATTACTATCAAACTATCTTAAAGACAGAACACAAAAAACAAAAATTGGGAATAATTATAGTTCAGAAACACAGATAAAAAACGGAGTTCCGCAGGGAACTGTTCTTGGCCCGATTTTATTCTTAATTTATATTAATGATTTATGTAATTTTGTAATCCCTGGTAAAATTGTTTCTTACGCCGATGACACGGCAATAATAGTGGATGGTAATAATTGGACAGAAACTTTTTCGAATGCAACTGTATGTATTTCACTTGTTTCAAAATGGTTAAAATACAACAAACTTGTCTTAAGCTACAGCAAAACATTTTACTTACCTTTTTATAAAAACATCAAAAACAAACCAAAAGACAACCTTAAAATTATAATCCATAATACAACTTGCAATCAAGAAATGTGCTTCCTGTGCAACGAACTCTCTAATGTCAAAAATATAAAATATTTAGGAGTATCAATAGATATTAATCTTAATTGGAAATCTCATATTAATCAAACCACTTCTAAACTAAGATATCTAACCTACATATTTTATAGACTCAAGGAAATTTTAAACGCTGAAAAATTGAAAATGATCTACTTCTCTCTGGTGCAATCTGCAATCACTTATGGCATAATAGGATGGGGTGGTGCACCTGATACTTTTATTAAGCCTCTACAAATAATTCAAAAGCACATAATTAAAGTCATATATAACAAAAATAAAACCTTTTCGACCGACGAATTATACAAGGAATCTAAATTATTTAACATTCGTAAATTATTTATATTACAAACTATGAAATATCTATTTAAAAACAAAAACAATTTCAAAATAAATGAAAACAGAATGAGCAAAAGAACAAATAATATATTTTACACCCCCCAAACCAATACTAAATTAATGCAGACGCATAGCAGTTTCATTGGTCCTCGTACATTTAACCTTCTACCACTACAAACTCAAATGATAAACAAAAAGATAGAATATATTAAAGAGGTAAAATTATGGCTGATTGACGCAGATATTGAAACGCTTTTACTATAAATTTATTTATCCTTTCTACAACTCACTTGCTGAAACTTTATAAATTATTGTACATAATGTTTTTCTCTTTACTTTTTATAATAACTATAAACAAAAAAAAAACTTTTTCTACTAATGTATATTATACTTTAGGTACTTGAAATATAGTAATCGTTTTATATTACCCACACTCAGGCAGTCAGTGCCTTAGTGGGTTTTCATTTCTTTTGTAAACTATTTGGTATTATATATTATGTTATTTTATATTATCTATTAATATGTATAATATGTGTAAAGAAATGAAAATAAATAAAGTTAAAAAAAAAAAAAAAATAATATGGAAAGAGTTCAGCACAAATTACGTAAATTTACTTAAGTACGTAAATTTTAAGCTCAGGATTCCTATTGTTTACATTAATTTTGTCAGTTTGATGAATTAATTGCATCTAATAACACTGTCTGACAGGAGAATTATTTCAGACCTGGTTGTGTTACACAGAGTCATCAACAACTTAATTGATAGTCCTGCCATCCTTTCCACTATTAAACTCCATGTGCCGACAAGGAATACAAGACAAAATATGACATTCTTCTGCAATACATACACGACCAACTATCCGACACACTCACTGACCAATAGGATGCATGATCTGGGCAACAAGTATGGGGGTGCTATTGATTTATTTATTGACTCCATTTATAGAATTAAGCATAATCTATACCAACACTTTGTCGAATCCTACAAATTAGAGTAGCGTTGGTAAATTAGTTTTAATGATTTGTCTTATGTGTAGTGTTGTTGTAATTTCTTTTGTACTCTATGTTACTCTTATGTTTTACTAATATTGCTTCATATTTAGTTTTTTTTTTAGTTTTATTAAAATTATTTCTTAATATTTTCTCATTATACTTGTAATCACAATTTTATGATTGTGTATTTTATACTTTCTTTACAATGGATTACATCTATTTACTGTCAATATCTCCTGTATAATATAGATATTCTCCTATGTACACTGCATCATGTATCACTTCTATGAGGCCCCTTTTTAGGCGTATATATAAATAAATAAATACCAATTTGAAATCTGATATCTGCTATACCCGTATCCACACAGCACATATCTGATAGATTATATATAATAGCAATTACAGTATTCTCTTCCCCATCTCCTTCCCCCCCCATTGATAAGATCTTGATTGATCATTGAGAAGATTTGGCAGATCTCCAAACCTAACCTGGTATCTTACCTCGGTAGATTGGTCATTTTAAGATGAAGACAATAATTGAAATGATCAAGTGGAACAATTTTAAATACCTGGATAGAATTCTTTGTTCTTAGAGTCAATTTCACACTATCTAACTTGCCCAAATGGTTTACAAGGGAATTTAAAAAATATATTAATCACAAAAATATATCCACAGAATATGTAATCATACCAGAAATTCTAATGATTACATTACTTTTTCTAAATGACGAAAATAGTGTAAATAATTATCAATAAAATGCCAGTGATTATGTTAGCCTATCAGAAAAAGTGGTACACCAAAATGTTAAAAAATTATGGAGTTTTTCTAAATCTCAACAAAAAAACGATTGTGGATTCCCAATAGAAAAATGTGTCGACAGTATCGAGTGTAGTCTCTTTGCTGATTTATTTAAAAATGTTTACGACGTTGTTCCTGTCAATACTGTTCCCGATATTTCAGTGGAAGAGCCATTCAATCTAAGACAACGTTTCATGCAAGTAGAAGCCATATAAAAAAGCATAAAATAATTAGATAGCAATAAATCTGCTGATCTGGATGGTATTGTTGTAGAATAACATAATTTCGTACTTAATTTACGATAAGATGCAGAAGTTCACTCCAGTCTAGTTTGGAATGAATAATTTTATACAAAAAAAATAAGTAATTTATTTTTTCTATTTTCTAGCGTTCTAGGGTATGCATTTAAGCGTATTTAGTAAGAATGTGTAGTTTATGTGTTGAATAGGAATATGAAGTTAATAAATCGTAAAAACTTGTGCGGCACACGTTCAATATTTATATATATTTCTTATATGAATTTGATAGTATTGAGACAACACTATTGAATTGTATTATAACAAGCTGCATAATAGCGACAAATATACGATTTTTAACTTCAAATTAATATAAGTCGTTGATAGTTTAATAAAATGGTAGAAAATAATATACTTTATTTGAATAGAATTGCGTATTTGAAAAAATAATATTTACCTGTCGGCTTCTCTCCTGTGAGTTGACAGAATGGTTTTCGTATTTGACATCAATAGACGTTGTACAACGATAAGGTACTATTAATTTATTATTTACTGTAAATTATGTAAACTTTCGTCTAGTTGCTAGTAAAATTGCGTCTAGTTCAAAAGAGACAATGTTCAGTTAAGTGTGCATATCTGCTAATTTGCAGGTTTATTTAAATGGGATAAGTTACACGTACATTCAATGCGTTTTCAAATTTTTAAATTTAAATGGATAGTTACCTCACTTGCATACATACATTCAAATGTAAATGGATAGTTACCTCACTTGCATACACACATTCGTTATTTTCAAATTTAAATGGATAGTTACCTCTCTTGCATACATACATTCAAATGTAAATGGATAGTTACCTCACTTGCATAGACACATTCGTTATTTTCAAATGTAAATGGATAGTTACCTCACTTGCATACACACATTCGTTATTTTCAAATGTAAATGGATAGTTACCTCACTTGCATACATACATTCAAATGTAAATGGATAGTTACCTCACTTGCATACACACATTCGTTATTTTCAAATGTAAATGGATAGTTACATCACTTGCATACATACATTCAAATGTAAATGGATAGTTACCTCACTTGCATACACACATTTGTTATTTTCAAATGTAAATGGATAGTTACCTCACTTGCATACACACATTCGTTATTTTACAAACAACTGTTATTTTTTCACAGTCAGATCATAATTACATAGTTTTGTTTAGTGACCTAAACTATTGAAACACATTCTAGTTTTATTTTCAAAGTTCTCCTGAAAATTGAACATTTTGTGACAATCACCTTACTTCAACCGTGCCCTTCAAATACTTGTAGTTATGTAAAATACTTATCGCATATATGGCTTGCATTCTTAACCTTGTTTTTACGAATACATTATAATGACAGTGACGTTGCGTTGCCAGAATCACCGCCACATGATAATGCGAGTATAGCACCTTTCAATGAGAAACTACAGTCCATTTTTATTTTATTATAATCATAATAATGACCTTCTAACTTAAATACCTGCATATATTCTTTAATTGTTATAGTTGACCGGCGCTGTATTTTGAATGTGTTTTTAGATGTATTTTTACTATGAAGATTACCCGCTTCTAACATCGAAGAAGACTAAAATGTTAGCATCTCTCTAATGTTGTCGTATTGAATCAAAATGCATCCATCATAGCGACTGATGTACAATTTACCGGTGTTCATATATGAATGTGGAACATAGTTGCCAATGCACATGTTCTGAAATACCCCCAAGAGATGAAAAGATTTTCAAATTCCCCACAAGTTCCTTTACCTCCAAAATGAAACGAAATTCTATAGCAATTATCATTTTTTTTTATTATTTAGTCATTTTCGGATGTTCTCCTTCGGGCTTTCAAAATAACTTTTTTTTAAATTTACTAAGAACGAAAACGAAATATAGTGCGTTCTTACAATTTTTGTAAATATTATTTTTTTGAATATTGTTGTATAATCAAGAAATGCCCAGAATCCCCACAAAAAATTATTCTTGCAAAAAACACAATTCTGAAAAATCTTAAAAATTCCCTGCAATTTTAGGAATTCTCCACAAACTGGTAACCCTGATGCATAAAATTTACACCATAGATATTTACTGACGTAAACTGGTTGTTATTAATTAGCAGTAATCTAACTAACAGCCAACCAAACTATGTGTGTGACTTCGTGTTTTTTAATGACGATTTATAAATAATATACAATAAAATTTATGTATTAAGAATCAGCGTTTGTTGATCTATACGATTTTTTTATTTTTAAACCATAACATTTTTCACTGCAGCTCCTTATTTGCTGTCAACATTATATAATAAACTAGGCTAATTTACAATATGATACCATGATACGGACATGACCCTAGTATGGTAGTCTAGAGACAAATAAATTGTAATATGTGAAAAATATACATATATATATATATATAATTTATCGAATACTGATATGACAAAATACTTTTTTATTTGATTAATATTTCTCCAACTACGGCAACTACGTAGGTACTACGATTTTATAGGTTATCTATAACTCTTCGCGCATTCCATTTGTAACCCATTCCTCCTTTATGAAATCGGCCGCCTTCTCCCCGATCATAATACAAGCAGCATTGATGTTACCGCTGATGGTTCCCGGCATGATGCTGGAGTCTGCCACTCTCAATCCCTCTACTCCTTTTACCTTGAGCGTTGGACCGACCACTGAGCTCACATCTTCCACTGGCCCCATCTTTACTGTCCCAATCTGTTGGTTTGCTGAAGACCCCATATGGCGAATGGTACACCTCCAATATTCGTCACTTCTGAATGTTAAATGATCACATGCCTCGTAGTCTAGTTTGCTCACAAACAAACCCTCCTTCTTGAATGTATTTGTCGTTTCTAGTCTTTCAGCTTCTCGTATGCCTTTAATTAATGTATCGATATCGGCCTCATTTTGAAAATAATTTGCATTAATTAATGGTTTATCGTTAACGTTTTTGCTTTTCAACATTATCTTTCCTTTGGATATAGGTTTGATCAAAGTCACAAAAATATGAACCACATCATAATCAATATTGAAGGAATCGTATGAATTTTTTAATTCGTCGTTAAAGCCAATTTTATCAATAAATTTCGATGGTTTTTGACTGTTTGCGGGCAATGTGTAAAATTGGTATTGGATATCTGGATAAGATGTGTTATTTTCATTTGTTTTTACAAAGCCCGTAACATCCAAAGTGCCGATCGAACCAAACATTCCTTTTTGTTTTGCTAGGAATTTTAGGATCCCCCAGGTTAAATCTGTTTTTGTCTTGTTAAATCTTTTAGCTCTATAAAATACCGGAGTCACAACATGATCCTGTAAATTTTCACCGACCGGTAAATCCATTATAGTTTCGATGCCTACATCATTTAAGTGTTGTTTAGGCCCGATTCCAGATAGCATCAACATTTTTGGGGAATTGGTTGCTCCGGCTGATAAGATAACCTCCTTTCTTGCCAAAACTTCAATGGTTTTCCCTTTTAATATAAATTCCACAGCTGTAACTTTTTTTGTTTCTTTGTTTATCAATATTCTTGTGGCTTCTGCAAATTTGACCACATCTAGATTGTCTCTGTCTTTTGCTGGTTTTAAAAAAGCTGAGGCACTTGAGTGACGCAATCCGTTTAAAATTGTACCGTGTGCATAACCAAATCCCAAATGAATATCAGCGTTAAAATCGGTCAGTATCGCATGTCCCAGTTCTTCTTCCGCTTCTAAAATAATTTCTCCCAAGTCTAAAGAATCTTTAAATCTATCCACATTAAGAAAGCCATTTGTTTTGTGAAAAATTTCAAATTTTTGATTTTTTAAGATTTTCCTATCCTTCATGTCCTCACTTTTCTTGAAATATCGTACAGAATCCTCGTATCCCCAGTCCAAACTATCATTTGCCTTCCAACTGCTATAGTCGTGCTGATTTCCTCTGGTGTATAGCATTGTGTTCGTGGCACTGGATCCCCCCAGTACCTTTCCATTACTCCAACGGCATCTTTTTCCCGCCATTCCCAAACAAGAATTGGGATCTATTTCAGTTTCGTGCTGCCAGTCAATATTGCTCTTCATGGTTTCAATAAACAGAGCAGGTATCTGCAACAATTAAACATTATTTGAATCTAAAACTGTATATTATTAAATTTTTGAATGTAGCAATCACTCTGTGTAAATACATAATTATAATTGGTACACAATAACTTTGTTTGAGTACCACTTTATTGAGTATAGTATAATATACGAGTAAGTATCTTCATATATAAACCACCCGGTTGCGATTCCACCGGAACCTTCATCAGGATTTCATAAACAGCATACTAAATTAATTACAGAGTTTCAATGTACAGGAAACATATTAGAGGGAGAGAAAACATCAATTTTGGTGGTCGGCGAGGGGGAGGTAGGTAAGAGAGAGTTGATAAAAGTGGGTGTAGGAAGGAAAACGTGTTTAAAATGGGGCTATTTGAAAAACCTTATTGTTTAATAAAATGATTTTATTTATTTTAAACGATTTGTTTCTTTCTCGAGGTTCTAGATTATTTAAACGGGACCTTTCCTTATATTATTTACCTGACATTATATTATTACTTATTATTTTACTACCCGCCACCACTTGTTTATGTGTGTCTACTTCAAAAATAAAATATTGACAATGATACAAATAAGTAAAGAAACACACTATGCAGTTCTCTTGATTACATATTTATTAAACACAAAAATAGTACAATAAGATGAACCTTATAACACTTAAATATTGGAATGCATTTGTTTTGGATTAAAGCTCGCTGTGAGCTTCCGCTTCCACTTCCACTTTCACATTCATCCAATCTTCTTTAATCATGTCTGCAGCCTTTTCGCCTATCATGATGCAGGCTGCATTGGTGTTGGCGCTCACTATATCCGGCATGATGCTTCCATCAGCCACTCGGAGTCCTTCCACCCCATGTACTTTTAGCCTCGGACAGACCACAGCCGTTGGATCTCCAGAAGGTCCCATTTTCACGGTTCCCACCGGATGGTACATTGTGTTAGCCGTGTATTTCATCATGCATTTCCAATAATTTTGACTTCTGAACAGAAATTCTTCGCATGCTTTGTAGGGAACTCTACGAAGTTCAACCGCCTCTTTCTTAAAGCTATTAGTTTTCTCCAATTTCAGCGCTTCATTGATCCCTCTCAACATGGTTTCTACGTCTATTTCCTCTTTTAAGTAGTTTGGATATATCAATGGTTTTCCTAGAGGATCCTTATTTTTCAGCAAGATTTTACCTCTTGATTTGGGTTTCAGGCCAATAGCAAATACGTTTATTAAGTCAGAATTTACATTTAAGTCTGTAAATGCCTGTACATACTCTTCATCAAAGCCGATATTTTGCAATATCAATGTTACCGATGAATCGTTTGCAGGAAGAGCACTGTAGTGATACTGTATGTCGGGATACTGAGATCCGTCTCTTTTGGTGTTTATAAATCCTACAGTATCCAAGCTCCCGATTGAAGAGAGCACGCCTCTCTTTTGACTCAAGTATTGAAGAACTGGCGAATTAAAATCGTATTTATTTTTCCACGTTGTGTTCCTGCTTGCAGTGTAAATAACTGACATTGCGATGTGATCTTGTAAATTCTCTCCTACTGGTAGATCTGCGATTAAATCTATGTTCATATCTGCCAAGTGGTTTTTAGGCCCGATCCCGGAAAGCATTAATATTTGAGGAGAATTTACAGCGCCAGCTGATAGGACAACCTCTTTAGTAGCTGTGACTGTGATTTCTTCCCCGTCTTTAATTTTTAGAATGACACCAACAGCTTTTTTTCCATTCTCTTGGAAGATTATTTTCGTAACACGGGCATTTTTCACTACGTCCAGGTTACTTCTTTCTTTCGCTGGTGTTAAAAATGCCTTTGCGCTGGACTGTCTTACTCCATCTTTAATGGCTCCTTGTGCGTTAGTGAATCCTAAAAATACATCAGCGTTCATGTCGTGAACGGTTGCGTGGCCAAGCTCAACTTGAGCTTTTAATATCTTCTTTCCCCAGGAAGAAGAATCGTTGAATCTGGCAATGTTCAAATTGCCATCTAACCCACGAAAGTTGATGCGCTCCTCTACCGGTGGATATCGTTCTTTCTTGGTCTTATTAGATTTTTCGTTTGTTTTCTCGTTCTTCTTTTTTTCGGGTTTATTTTCAGATTTGTCGCCTTTCTTAGGTTTTTGCTCCGCGTGTTCGCTCTTTTTGAAGTATTCCAAGACCCCATTGTACCCCCATCCAGTGTTGCCATAGCTTTCCCAATCGTCGTAGTCTTTTCTGTTCCCTCGAAGGTGGATCATCCCGTTGATGGCGCCGCTCCCCCCGAGCACCTTCCCCCTCGGCCAGGCACATCTCTTATCGACCATCCCTTGACAACTGTTTGCGTCCGGTTCAGTCGAGTATTGCCAATCGATATCCGTCTTTTGGTTAAGGAGGAACAAACTTGGCACCTAAAATTAAAATAAAATGCTTTATGAATATCCCATTTAAACCAAATCATAAGTAAATCGACATACCGAAATATAAAATTTAAAAAATCAACGATCGTTTTGTTCCAATTTTGGTAGGACTGGTGAAATGCGACGAGATTAAATATAAGTAGACGATCTCGATGGCAGAGCTGTAGATGTGTAGACTATAATATAGTAAAATAGACTAAAACGCATTCACACAATGAAGGTGTACCTACTAAAATTAAATTTAAAAAAAGACAAATAACTTCGTTTACATTACTTTATTTTTGATGACATATACCTGAGGGAAATTATTTTCCTCAGGACCTCCTGTATTGGGTTAAAGTATAAAAATGAGCTTTAAAAAATCTTTAATGTTCGATCTGTGTAGACTGGTGATCTTTGTAAATGGCCAGTGGAGGAGTGCATTGTTTAAACTTTGTTGCAAAAGTATCTAAAATTTCTTTGGCCAAATTTTTTTTTAGCGAAAAGTATAAAAAATCTTTAATTAAGAGATTTTTTATGGGTTATTTAGATTATGGTTTGTTATAGTCGGTTATGTTTAGGTTGTCAGGTTTTGTAGTTTTTGCTGATTGTGAATGTTGTGCATTAGGGACGTGTTGATTACGTAAGGTGTTTAGGTTTAGCAGGTGGTAACGATCAGATGGTGTAATTACCTGGCTCTCTGCTGGCGGGTCCCCTCCAGCCTCCAGCAGTAGAACCTTCCATTCCTGTACCTCTGACAGCCTACTGGCCACCACGGCTCCCGCTGAACCTGCCCCCACCACTATGAAGTCATACTCTTGAATATCTGGAATAATACAAAATACCATTTCAAACCTTCGAGATCTTATAAAGTTCCATTTTTATAGCAGTTGATATTGCTAATCGTTTCATAAATTATTAATACAATCAGGGCGAAGTATCGATTTCCCATTTCAGACCACAATTCAAAATTGAGACGTCGCTTGAAATGGCCGTGTCCGTGTTTGGTGACCAGATCTGAATAGCCAGATTCTTCCCCACATTCCTCTACCCCGTCTCCTTCCCCTCGCACTACCTTCAGTCTCACAAAATATCCCAAATTTAAAAAAAAAAACGTTCAGCTTGATTTTATTCTTGCAGTGGACGTTATTGAATTTTGCATTACGCGCTGCGTTTATCTTAATATCAAATACTTTTTTATTGAGAGACATCTGCAGAAATATTTGTCAACATTATATTTCATTTAGCCAAGACATCAATCATTCACCGACACCGACTTTAGTTCTGCACATAGATGGCGTTAATCGCTTAAAACTATATTTTAATATAATATCCTCACCATTATTGAGCAGGCGCTCCGCCCTATCGGGGGGCCACTGGGCGGGGTCCACCAGGAGGCAGCTAGCGGCCATGAGGCTGGTCAGGGCTCCACCGAGCAGCTGAGCAAAGACCCCCGGGGCTGCGGCCCCCGTTATATTCAAACAATCCATCTGGAAATGAAATTACACGCGATAAATTTATTTTAATTTTTTTTTTATTGTTTAACTTATAACATTGTTACATTGTACATAAAATTAGGTAAAAATAAGTAATAGTGTAAAACATATGTTGTTGAAATTCTACTCCAATGAAGAGTGCTAGCTCTTGAGCTTGGCGTAGGAGTTATTTGACAATTATTTCATGTTTATATCAGTAATTAACATTATTACAGTACAATAAATATAAACTTAAAAGAGGATTGTGACGTTAATTTTGGTTGTAACATGAATTGAAGTTATAACATTTGATAGGTGATATTAATTTTTTTTAAAGATAAATTTGACCTTCTTTTTGAATAAAATAAAATCTGGTATTTTTTTCACTTCTTCGGGAAGACTATTAAAATATCTTATGCCTTTGTAAATGTAGTTATTGTGCATTTGTTGTGTTGAAAATAGAGGAATTTGGATGTTAAAATTATGCCTTAAGGATGAGTTAAATTTAAGTTTTTTTACTACAGTTTCTTTATATATTTGTAATATTGCATCTTTTTTATAGAGGTCTTCAATTTTTGGTACTTCGAAAATTTTGAACAATGATGCTGAAGAGAAAGTTGGTTTTTTTTTCAAAATTACTTTGATAATTAGTTTTTGTACCACTTTAACAGAGCTTAAAAATTTTTCATATGCACCTCCCCACCCAATGATTCGAAATTGGTTTCGCTTCCTTTTTAGTTTTTGTTAATGAGTCCCAGTAGGACTTGGGACTACGCCTTCTCCAATGGAGAACACCAGTGATAAATATTATGGCTCTACGCGGGTTAATATTACAAACGGACAAATGCGATCACTAATATAAAAATTTGATTTCGAAGGTGGGATTAGGATTTTTTCCAATTTTTTTTGTCGCTTTCCTATTGTTTTTTTCCTGTAAACTGTAGTAATACCACTTTATATGAAAGTGAAAACATATTTAATTTCAATAATAAATGTTATTATTATTCACTTTTTTTCGTTTTATATAAAAATTAATTAACCCCCAAGTACCGCAATTTTATTTCTACATATAAACCATATTTTAAGCTTGGGAGGAAGCTACAAGCAAAAAATGTGTATATTCTTAGTATACCTTATATTGTAGGTAATACGCATTAAAATCGCTTGACAAACGGATTCTAGAAACGTTCGATTCTATGCACAAAACTGGTTTTTATTTATTTTGTAAATACTTTTATAAGAAAGTAAAAAAGTTAATCAACTGTCACAGATAATCTTAGCTATAATACTGTATTTTTTAAAAGTTGTTTACGTGTTCATACACTTCTATTGTAAAAAAAAATTTTTTTAGTAGTTTACATTTATATATTTTTTTGGGGTAATTTATTTTTTTATTTGTATTCTACTCAAGCGAAACGTTAGGAAAACCTTCAATTTATCTAAAGCATGTTTTTTGGTTTCATAATATACACCAATTCGTTATAAAGATTAATCATAATAGTGATTTAGCATTAAGCTTCATCTTTCACAATTATTTGAAACATTTTTGTGTATAATTTTTTTTTGCTCACTAATGAAGATTTTTTTTCAATTTTTATTTTAATTTTTTTTAGGTCTCAAGTGCATTTTTTGTGAGCAAGGAAAAAAACAAATCGCATAAACAAATGTTTATTTTAAAAGTATATTAATTCCCAGTGTAACATCCATAAATAAACAGAAACATTAAAAAAAAAACAGAAAAAATAATCATGGATTAATCATAATCTTGAACCCAGTACAAGCAAAACTGCCAAAACAGGATTTGTTATTTTACTTACAATATTTTGTTCTGTAATAAAGGTTTCAACCAAGCACAAAAAATATACGCCATGAGGAATATCCTTCACAAGTGATACGCAACATTATTTGTTGTTGTTTATTTTCCTCAGGAGGAACTCTGGCATTGAAAGGGTTAATAAAAATTCACAAACTTTGGAAAATCTTTCGCAAACATGTAAAGTTTTACGTTCGATGACTTTTAGGAATATATTATTTGGAAGTGTATGGTAAGTTTTTAGATGTAAATACAAAGCGCGGTTTTATTTCTTTCTAACATTGCTCTAAGCTTTAATCATATAATATCTCACCGTAATGTAAAAGGGATTATAAAACTATATTCTATAATAATATGAGTCCGTCCCAGTTTAGTACTGAGTTTACTCTGTTGACACAAAAAGTAAGCTTCTTGTGACCCCAAATGTATCCTTGTGACGTCACGGCCGTTTTGGCGGATATTGGAAAATTAATACTTTGATAATTATTTTAAATATTAAAACTAACTATTAAAATATATATACAGGTATTTAAGAAAAAAGTTTATTTTTTATTTTAAAAAAAATGGACTGCAGTTCCTCTTTGGGGTTATGTTGTAAGAGTGAATGCAGTGGAGAAAGGAAGGAGATGGGAAATAAGAAGGTTGGGAAGTTTCGTCCTCATTGATCGAACGTCTCGGGCAGCCTTGCCGTGACCATCATCAGGGCAGGTGCAGTAAATAATTTTAGCTTATTTGTGTAAGAAGTTATAATAGTACCTACCTAGCGATCATTTCTAAAAATAGACGACGAATTAACACGTTTTGTGTTATAATTGTTCTTAGTGGAGTCATGTTGCGTTCTCTTCTATCTGAGTCAACGCTTCGATCAATTTTTGCAACGTTCATCATCAGAGCAGATTCTCACGTATGTGTGGGGAGGGTGGGAGGGGAGGAACAATGCCCCCGAAAATTTTAGACCCCATCGTCAAACTTCCCTGAGATATTACATTAAAAGGAAATGCAACAATTTTACCCTGTGATTTGTGCAATACAAATTTCGCTAAACGAAATTGAAGAGTGCCAACAGCAAAACACTGATACGAAAAACGGCTTGAAAATTATATTACTTCTCATACTTATTAATTCCAAGGTCACTAAAGATACTATTATTAGTAATATTGTTATTTCCAACTTATCATTTTATCAACAATGATAGTTTATTAAATATATGTATATATTTTTTGTGAAAATTCAACGTTTATTTATGTATTAATAATATTATGCATTCCACGTGATACGTATGCTTTTATTTAACAAATAATTCTCAGATAAAGTCATCCCTTGAGACACCTGTGAATCTATTTTTACCGATAGCATTCGGTTAGCAGTGACGTGCTGCGCCTGTTTTCTAGAACAATTTTAAGTTAAAACCGTTCCTTAAAATTCTCAGTAATTTTACATGAGATAAGATATTTTATATACAAATAAATAATTTGCTATTATATATTATACTCACCCAAAAAACTAAATCGTTCTATAAATTGGAAACATACATATTTGTCATTTAAATATATATTACATGTAGGTAATGTGTCCGGATTTAATTATGGTACACAACAGAACATCGTATTTTAGGAAATTCTGGAGGATGCCGACGTGACGTTAAATTTAATGTTTTATTGTGCGTTTTTTGTGCTTTAGTTTATGTATAATTAAATTTTACGTACGTCTACGGTGTTTTCGGTTGACTTTGTTGAACAGCAATAATAATTATTATTTTGTATGCTTTATTCTTTCATAATAATATGAAATTACTTATCTTATCTTCTGCAAACCTATTTTATCATTTTGTGTTCTGGAAAACGAAAGTTTAAAAAAGCTACGGCACGCCATTGCGCTTCCATAATAATTAGGTTAGGTTAAGTTAACATTTCCATCCAACAATGAGTATAATTTCGTCCCTATTCAAATCAAGTGATATTTTAATATATTGACAAAATATAATCTACAAAAACTTACAAAACCTACAAAAATTCATCACACCTCGTGAGGTAGGTAATGTAAAGAATGCAATAAAATTAATGATGGTGCTTACATTATTATTTTTTTGTATGTATCCATAAAAATAACATTTTAGTAAACGTCGATTTTTCGGCACTGAAGCTAAAATACCAAAACAAAACAAAAAATTAATAATCATAATTCTAACCTTTTCTTTTTACCGATGGCACAC
This sequence comes from Hesperophylax consimilis, assembly GCF_061612785.1. Classification (NCBI taxonomy): domain Eukaryota; kingdom Metazoa; phylum Arthropoda; class Insecta; order Trichoptera; family Limnephilidae; genus Hesperophylax; species Hesperophylax consimilis. The sequence goes on from NC_142857.1 coordinate 1,207,726, forward strand.
CGCTGCAATTGCCACCAGTGTAATAATGCGACGTAAACAAAATAACATACGGTAGAAAAAAATCTGTACCCGAACCAATCGGAATGATTTTTTGGTCTCACTAATATAATTGGGTCGGTTGCAGTGAGCAGTGAGCAATGAGCACTAGAACTACCGCCTATCGCAGCAATGAGATAACTGACCAACTGAAGTGGCCGAACTGCTTAACGCACTTCACACACGGGACGATATGGTTATTGCTACCAGATCCTTCCCATATTTATAAGATACCTCGACTACGAAGCAGGGTTCTGCGAACATTTTAATAATTCAGTAAATAATGATTTTTTCAATTTTATTTTCTAATCTTCTACAAAGATAATGTATGTATGTGAGTAAAATTTTAACTGTTAATAAACACAAGTATACCCACGAATGGCGATGCCTATGTGGGATTTTTTGGTTAATCTGCCAAATGTATTATTCTTTAATTTTTAACTGTTTATAAAAAAAAAATTGTTTCCTTTATTATAAAATTATACCAATGTATGCACAAGTAAAATTATTAATAAAAATAAATTGACTGATAATTAAAGATAAAATAAGATTGATAATTAAAGTAATATTGAAAAACCATCCAAAGAGAATCTCATTCTACTGAGATTCTCTTTTCAATATTCAATATACCCAAAATAGACAATATATATAAAAAATATTCAATTCTACAAATTTATAAAGAAATACAGTTAAATAACTTCAATTCAATTCATCAGCAAGATATCAAAAAACTATCAAAATCCCAAAACTTAATACAAAGCACACACAAAATACTTATCTCTATCTAGGTATAACATATTTTAACATCCTTCCATCATATCTAAAAAATATTGAAGATATTCAGGAATTTAAAATTAAATTAAAAAATTACCTAAAACTACTATAAAAGTCCATATCTTACTCTTATTATTATTTCCTTAAAATCTTGAAACTGTATTATTGATAAATCTTGCCTATTTCTTACTTATACCTTTGGTTTTGCAAATATATTATTTACTTACTTACATGATTCCATATAATTGAGCTAGGATTCACTCACCAAACACAACAGCCTCGTCTCTTTATGGTGAGGAAAAGCTATTATTATTTACCTTGATAACACTGTATAAATTGTATATTTATTGTAAAAAACATACAAATATTAAATAAATAAATATAATAAAAATTAAAAAATTGTGTAGCTCGGCTCTTTTTAAGAGCAGCATTAACGGGACGCTTTAAAAGTTATAAATAATATTCTTACTTACAGCTTTTCTCTTCCCCACTCCTTTCAGCCCCCTATTTAGGAATTCCATAACTCCATTATTGGCTTCGTGTAAATAAACATCCATTTAAGTAGGTATGGCGTATTGTTGTGGTTTTTTATTTGGGTTCCGCCGCACAACACCACTGCCATAGGTCACCCCAAGTGGTTTGCTGTGTTTGGTGATTTAGCAGGAGTGCCCGGGTTCATGGGGTGAACGTTTCTAGGTCTTGGCGGCGGATGCTTCTGACCACCTTAGAGATTTAATAGGGCAAATGGCGGGCCGGATTTGGCGCTAGACTGGTTGAGGAAGACCCTTTGAATTCTCCAGACGGACTCCCTCGACCCATCCCCTTGCACCGCAGTGAGAGGGATGGATTCATACGTCCGTCACACCTGGATCCCCAGATTCCTACCCAGCCCTCATACCTTTTCCTTCCCAGAACTTCCTCACCTTCTTTTCCTTAAAAAGACCCTCCACAGAGCATCCCCAAAGATGACATTCGCCCCAAGGGATGATTTTTTTCCTTAGGGTCTTCTGTGTGGAGCTAATGTAAAAAAAATATTATTTAACCTTTTGTGATAAAGCTTTGCCTATCGGTATCATCTTTCTAGTGTGTGATTTTTGTACCTGAAAAAAAATGCTCAGAATAAAGAAGAAAACTAAAAGTGCCTTCCTTCGAAATTTAAATGAAAACAAATGTTCCAATAGCCCAGCGCTCCTTCTTGCTTACACTCGCATGACATCGTATAATCTCCATCCCGAATTTCGTGAACACAGTTTTGTGTTGGAAATTTAAGAAACACGCCCACAAGGCACTTCTTGTGTTATTCTTTAAGGAACATACTAAAACAAAACATATTCGATTGGCAAGTAATGTCACGCCATGTCAGAAACCACAGATATGTACAAGCATTTACCGAAAAATGTATAAAACATTAAATGGAGAATTCGCATCCTAAGTATTTCTCACAGATTAACACGAGCAGCCGATAGGTAAACGTTTGCAAAAAAATTTAGACAAAAAAAAAAAATTAATTTTTGAAAATCACTAAAAAATGAGAAAAGTGCACTATATTTTCTATTCGAAGTAGCAACTGATAAATGAGGAAAAGTACAAATGTTTAAACAAATTACGTAAAAGTAGTTGTTTGTGCATTAAGACTAAACTTAAGGCGATGCCATACGTAGCAATGCAAAATCATTTGTTTTTTGGTATGAAAATTTGGTCGCCTAGAAATGTTTCAGATGCTTTGATTAAATACTGCGAGTAGAATACATCTTGGCCTTTGAAATAATCGAGTATTTTTTAGCACAGAAAAAAATAATGTATAAGTCCTATGAAAACTGCTTTAATGTTCAAAATCTCCTACTTATGAACCCATTTTCGGTTATGATTTTATTGTATAATGTGGCAAATTAAGTTATTTCTAAAATGATCGAAAAAAAAAATATATTTATGTCTGAACATCCACAAAATAAAATAAAAGGCACTTTTTGGACATGTTTTTTTCATGCATAAATCAAAACAGGCGGATAGTGTTAAGCGGGAATTTAAACCTTATCGCCATCTACGTAAGGGTTGTTATTGATAGAAGCTCAATTTAAAATATTACATGACGTAGTGCATCGCCTTAACGTACGTTATAATCTGCGTCAATTTAGTTATTACAAGTTATGTTTTAAAATATTAAGACGAATTATTTGTTTGCGTCCGTACATAAGCAATATGAATATAAATAAATAGTTTTGTCCGTATACAAACTCAATTCTTTCAAGAAAGTCATAGAATCCAATATTGTTTAGCTAATTCAATCCTTTATGCCTTTCTTGAAATAATTGAGAATATACTAAGAAAAAACTATTTATTTATATTCATATTGCTTACGTACGGGCGCAAACAAATAATTCGTCTCAATATTTGAAAGCATAACCTGAAAAAATTGTATTTTCTTAAAATATTTAATTTAACTCAATCTATGAACGTGTTATAACGTACCTTACGTTAAAACTTAAATATTCCCAAATAATATAATCTTTTTCAAAATTTGCAACATGTTATGATTTTTTGTAGATTTAGTATTTTGATATAATTATATATCTAATATATATTTCCTTTGGGCCGCGATTTGCAAATAATTGCTGGGGCAGTCCGTTGGTCGTATTTTTCTCATCCCTGTCGTAATGCAACGTTTATTTTACGCGCACGTGTGTATGTGTGTATGCCGAAGTGAAGGCAATATTGGGTTCCTCAAACTGTGCCGTAAATACAGTACCTACTAAGACTTTAGTTCTACCTTTCGTTCCATGTAATAATTATTATTTGTGATGAGGAACGGCAGCGCGGCCTTTTTTAGAGTTAGTCTAATGACTAATGTTATTTATTTATTCACTGTGAAGATTTGTATTAAGCTTGTTGTTTTTTGGTTTTAATTTTTGATTATTAATTGGTTATAGTTATTAATTTTGTATTCTTTATATTTTTTCATATGAAAGTTAAATATAAAAGAGATGTAGAAATAGGTATTGTTAGTCCTCAAATTATTATAAGCAATAATTAGTCGCCTGAAATATCCATACAAATTGAATATATCTCCCAAGTAAAAATAAATGGCGCCGATGGGAATTGAACCCGCACCTTCCGATGTCCGGTCAGGTGCTCTGGACCACTGAGCTACGTCGGCTTATTTCCAACACGCCAAATAATTCAATATGTACTAGTACTAGTACTTCACCTGTAAACAACCTACTTTATTTTGTAGGAAAGGCTTTGTTAGTGCTAAATTCCCCACTAGATGGCGTCGAGACATATTATATCTACATTTGTTGGTGAAATATTTTGACATGTCAAATATTATTATTTTTTTAATGATGAACTAATGTTTATAAGACAAGGTTTTTTATGCATAGCACAAAGGATAACAAATTATCATAAGCAATAATTAGTGGCTTGAAATATCCAGAATTTGGAATATTCATGACTATTAATTGTGATATTAATTTTTAAAATTTTAAGAATTATTTAATAATTTAAATGTAATCTTATAAAATTTCAAAAATCTAGAAGGTTTTCAGCAGCCTCAATGCAGCAACTTGTTGGTTTGTTTCAGTAAATT